>NC_057803.1:29239700-29301840 GCF_018294505.1 Triticum aestivum
AGTCTGTCCGAATCATGTTAGCAATTGCCGCATTTTATGAAATCTGGCAAATGGATAAACAAAACTGCATTCCTTAATGGATTTACTAAAGAAGAGTTGTATACGATGCAACTAGAAGGTTTTGTCGATCCTAAAGGTGTTAACTAAATATGCAAACTCCAGCGATCCATCTGTGGACTGGTGCAAGCATCTCGGAGTTGGAATATACGCTTTGATAAGTTGATCAAAGCATATAGTTTTATACGGACTTGTGATGAAGCCTGTATCTACAAGAAAGTGAGTGGGAGCACTACAACATTTCTGATAAGTATATGTGAATGACATATTGTTGATCGGAAATAATGTAGAATTATTCTGTAAAGCATAAAGGGGTGTTTGAAAGGAGTTTTTCAAAGAAAGACTTCGGTAAAGCTGCTTACATATTGAGCTTCAAGATCTATAGAGATAGATCAAGACGCTTGATAAGTTTTTCAATGAGTACATACCTTGACAAGATTTTGAAGTAGTTCAAAATGGAACAGTCAAAGAAAAGTTTCTTGCCTGTGTTACAAGGTGTAAAGTTGAGTAAGACTCAAAGCCCGACCACGGCAGAAGATAGAAAAGAATGAAAGTCATTCCCTATGCCTTGGCTATAGGTTCTATAAAGTATGTCATGCTGTGTACCAGATCTATTGTATACCCTGCACTGATTTGACAAGGGAGTACAATAGTGATCTAGGAGTAGATCACTGGACAGCGGTCAGAATTATCCTTAGTAAAATAAGGATATGTTTCTCGATTATGGACGTGACAAAAAGGTTCGTCGTAAAGGGTTACGTTGATGCAAGTTTTTGACACTGATCCAGATGATTCTAAGTCTCAATCTGGATACATATTGAAAGTGGGAGCAATTAGCTAGAGTAGCTCCGTGCAGAGCATTGTAGACATAGAATTCGCAAAATACTTACGGATCTGTATATGACATACCCGTTGACTAAGATTCTCTCACAAGCAAAACATGATCACACCTTAGTACTCCTTGGGTGTTAATCACATAGCGATGTGAACTAGATTACTGAATCTAGTAAACCCTTTGGGTGTTGGTCACATAGCGATGTGAACTATGGGTGTTAATCACATGGTGATGTGAACTATTGCTGTTAAATCACATGGCGATGTGAACTAGATTATTGACTCTAGTGCAAGTGGGAGACTGAAGGAAATATGCCCTAGAGGCAATAATAAAGTTATTATTTATTTCCTTATATCATGATAAATGTTTATTATTCATGCTAGAATTGTATTAACCGGAAACATAATACATGTGTGAATACATAGACAAACAGAGTGTCACTAGTATGCCTCTACTTGACTAGCTCGTTAATCAAAGATGGTTATGTTTCCTAACCATGAACAATGAGTTGTTATTTGATTAACGAGGTCACATCATTAGTTGAATGATCTGATTGACATGACCCATTCCATTAGCTTAGCACCCGATCGTTTAGTATGTTGCTATTGCTTTCTTCATGACTTATACATGTTCCTATGACTATGAGATTATGCAACTCCCGTTTACCGGAGGAACACTTTGGGTACTACCAAACGTCACAACGTAACTGGGTGATTATAAAGGAGTACTACAGGTGTCTCCAATGGTCGATGTTGGGTTGGCGTATTTCGAGATTAGGATTTGTCACTCCGATTGTCGGAGAGGTATCTCTGGGCCCTCTCGGTAATACACATCACATAAGCCTTGCAAGCATTACAACTAATATGTTAGTTGTGAGATGATGTATTACGGAACGAGTAAAGAGACTTGCCGGTAACGAGATTGAACTAGGTATTGGATACCGACGATCGAATCTCGGGCAAGTAACATACCGATGACAAAGGGAACAACGTATGTTGTTATGCGGTCTGACCGATAAAGATCTTCGTAGAATATGTAGGAGCCAATATGGGCATCCAGGTCCCGCTATTGGTTATTGACCGGAGACGTGTCTCGGTCATGTCTACATTGTTCTCGAACCCGTAGGGTCCGCACGCTTAAGGTTACGATGACAGTTATATTATGAGTTTATGCATTTTGATGTACCGAAGGTTGTTCGGAGTCCCGGATGTGATCACGGACATGACGAGGAGTCTCGAAATGGTCGAGACGTAAAGATTGATATATTGGAAGCCTATGTTTGGACATCGGAAGTGTTCCGGGTGAAATCGGGATTTTACCGGGTTACCGGGAGGTTACCGGAACCCCCCGGGAGCCATATGGGCCTTCATGGGCCTTAGTGGAAAGGAGAAAGGGGCAGCCCAAGGTGGCTGCGCCTCTTCCCCCTCCCCTAGTCCTATTAGGACTAGGAGAAGGTGGCCGGCCCCCCTCTCTCCCTTCCCCTCCGAGGAATCCTAGTTGGACTAGGATTGGGGGGAGGAATCCTACTCCCAGAGGGAGTAGGACTCTCCTGCGCCTCCCTCTATGGCCGGCCAGCCTCCCCCCTCTACTCCTTTATATACGGAGGCAGGGGCACCTCTAAACACACAAGTTGACACAAGTTGATCCACGTGATCGATTCCTTAGCCGTGTGCGGTGCCCCCTGCCACCATATTCCTCGATAATACTGTAGCGGAGTTTAGGCGAAGCCCTGCTGCTGTGGTTCATCAAGATCGTCACCACGCCGTCGTGCTGACGAAACTCATCCCCGACACTTTGCTGGATCGGAGTCCGGGGATCGTCATCGAGCTGAACGTGTGCTCGAACTCGGAGGTGCCGTAGTTTCGGTGCTTGATCGGTTGGATCGAGAAGACGTACGACTACTTCCTCTACGTCGTGTCATCGCTTCCGCAGTCGGTCTGCGTTGGGTACGTAGACAACACTCTCCTCTCGTTGCTATGCATCACATGATCCTGTGTGCGCGTAGGAAATTTTTTGAAATTTCCACGAAACCCAACACTACCGTCGCAGGGCTTCGCCTAAGCACCGCTACAATATTATTGAGGATTATGGTGGAGGGGGGCACCGCACACGGCTAAGAGAACGATAATGAAGATCAACTTGTGTGTCTATGGGGTGCCCCCTGCCCCCGTATATAAAGGAGTGGAGGAGGGGAGGGCCGGCCCTCTCTATGGCGCGCCCTAGGGGAGTCCTACTCCCACCGGGAGTAGGATTCCCCTTTTCCTAGTCCAACTAGGAGTCCTTCCAGGTAGTAGGAGTAGGAGACAAGGAAGGGGAAGAGGGAAGAGAAGGAAGGAGGGGGCGCAGCCCCTCCCCCTAGTCCAATTCGGACTAGGCCTTGGGGGGCGCGCGGCCTGCCTCTCCCTCTCCCCTAAAGCCCAATAAGGCCCATATACTTCTTCCCCCGTATTCCCGTAACTCCTCGGTACTCCGAAAAATACCCGAACCACTCGGAACCTTTCCGATGTCCGAATATACTCGTCCAATATATCGATCTTTACGTCTCGACCATTTCGAGACTCCTCGTCATGTCCCCGATCTCATCCGGGACTCCGAACTCCTTCGGTACATCAAAACTCATAAACTCATAATATAACTGTCATCGAAACCTTAAGCGTGCGGACCCTACGGGTTCGAGAACAATGTAGACATGACCGAGACACGTCTTCGGTCAATAACCTATAGCGGAACCTGGATGCTCATATTGGCTCCTACATATTCTACGAAGATCTTTATCGGTCAGACCGCATAACAACATACGTTGTTCCCTTTGTCTTAGGTATGTTACTTGCCCGAGATTCGATCGTCGGTATCTCAATACCTAGTTCAATCTCGTTACCGGCAAGTCTCTTTACTCGTTCCGTAATACATCATCTCGCAACTAACTCATTAGTTGCAATGCTTGCAAGGCTTATGTGATGTGCATTACCGAGAGGGCCCAGAGATACCTCTCCGACAATCGGAGTGACAAATCCTAATCTCGAAATACGCCAACCCAACATGTACCTTTGGAGACACCTGTAGAGCTCCTTTATAATCACCCAGTTACGTTGTGACGTTTGGTAGCACACAAAGTGTTCCTCCGGTAAACGGGAGTTGCATAATCTCATAGTCATAGGAACATGTATAAGTCATGAAGAAAGCAATAGCAACATACTAAACGATCGAGTGCTAAGCTAACGGAATGGGTCAAGTCAATCACATCATTCTCCTAATGATGTGATCCCGTTAATCAAATAACAACTCTTTGTCTATGGTTAGGAAACATAACCATCTTTGATTAACGAGCTAGTCAAGTAGAGGCATACTAGTGACACTCTGTTTGTCTATGTATTCACACATGTATTATGTTTCCAGTTAATACAATTCTAGCATGAATAATAAACATTTATCATGAAATAAGGAAATAAATAATAACTTTATTATTGCCTCTAGGGCATATTTCCTTCAATCTCCCACTTGCACTAGAGTCAATAATCTAGTTCACATTGCCATGTGATTTAACACCAATAGTTCACATCATTATGTGACCAACACTCAAAGGGTTTACTAGAGTCAATAATCTAGTTCACATCGCTATGTGATTAACACCCAAAGAGTACTAAGGTGTGATTATGTTTTGCCTGTGAGAGAAGTTTAGTCAATTGGTCTGCCATATTCAGATCCGTATGTATTTTGCAAATTTCTATGTCAACAATGCTCTGCACGGAGCTACTCTAGCTAATTGCTCCCACTTTCAATATGCATCCAGATTGAGACTTAGAATCATCTAGATCAGTGTCAAAGTTTGCATCGACGTAACCCTTTACGACGAACCTTTTGTCACCTCCATAATCGAGAAACATATCCTTATTCCACTAAGGATAATTTTGACCGCAGTCCAGTGATCTACTTCCTAGATCACTATTGTATTCCCTCGCTTAACACAGTGTAGGGTATACAACAGATCTGGTACACAGCATGGCATACTTTATAGAATCTATGGCTGAGGCATAGGGAATTACTTTCATTCTCTTTCTATCTTCTACCGTGGTTGGGCTTTGAGTCTTACTCAATTTCACACCTTGCAACACAAGCAAGAACTCTTTCTTTGACTGTTCCATTTTGAATTACTTCAAAATCTTGTCAAGGTATGTACTCATTGAAAAAACTTATCAAGCGTCTTGATCTATCTCTATAGATCTTGATGCTCAATATGTAAGCAGCTTCACCGAGGTCTTTCTTTGAAAAACTCCTTTCAAATATTCCTTTATGCTTTCCAGAAAATTATACATTATTTCTGATCAACAATATGTCGTTCACATATACTTATCAGAAATGCTGTAGTGCTCCCACTCACTTTACAGGCTTCACCGCAAGTCTGTATAAAACTATATGCTTTGATCAACTTATCAAAGCGTATATTCCAACTCCGAGATGCTCGCACCAGTCCATAGATGGATCGCTCGAGCTTGCATATTTAGTTAACACCTTTAGGATCGACAAAACCTTCTAGTTGCATCGTATACAACTCTTCTTTAATAAATCCATTAAGGAATGCAGTTTTGTTTATCCATTTACCAGATTTCATAAAATGCGACAATTGCTAACATGATTCGGACAGACTTAAGCATAGATACGAGTGAGAAACTCTCATTGTAGTCAACACCTTGAACTTGTCGAAAAACCTTTTTTTGCGACAATTCTAGCTTTATAGATAGTAACACTACTATCAGCGTCCGTCTTCCTCTTGAAGATCCATTTAATCTCAATGGCTCGCCGATCATTGGGCAAGTCAATCAAAGTCCATACTTTGTTCTCATACATGGATCTCATCTCAGATTTCATGGCCTCAAGCCATTTCGCGGAATCTGGGCTCATCATCGCTTCCTCATAGTTCGTAGGCTCGTCATGGTCAAGTAACATGACCTCTAGAACAGGATTACCGTACCACTCTAGTGTGGATCTCACTCTAGTTTACCTACGAGGTTCGGTAGTAACTTGATCTGAAGTTACATGATCATCATCATTAGCTTCCTCACTAATCAGTGTAGTAGTTACAGGAACAGATTTCTGTGATGAACTACTTTCCAATAAGGGAGCAGGTACAGTTACCTCATCAAGTTCTACTTTCCTCCCACTCACTTCTTTCGAGAGAAACTCCTTCTCTAGAAAGGATTCATTCTCAGCAACGAATATATTGCCTTCGGATCTGTGATAGAAGGTGTACCCAACATTTTCTTTTGGGTATCCTATGAAGACGCACTTCTCCGATTTGGGTTTGAGCTTATCAGGTTGAAACTTTTTCACATAAGCATTGCAACCTCAAACTTTAAGAAAACGACAGCTTAGGTTTCTTGCCAAACCATAGTTCATACGGTGTCGTCTCAATGGATTTAGATGGTTCCCTATTTAACATGAATGTAGCTGTCTCTAATGCATAACCCCAAAACGATAGCGGTAAATCTGTAAGAGACATCATAGATCGCACCATATCAAGTAAAGTACGATTACGACGTTCGGACACACCATTACACTGTGGTGTTCCAGGTGGCGTGAGTAGTGAAACTATTTCACATTGTTTTAACTGAAGGCCAAACTCGTAACTCAAATATTTTACTTCTGCGATCATATCGTAGAAACTTTTATTTTTGTTACGATGATTCTCCACTTCATTCTGAAATTCTTTGAACTTTTCAAATATTTCAGACTTGTGTTTCATCAAGTAGATATACTCATATCTGCTCAAATCATCTGTGAAGATCAGAAAATAATGATACCTGCTGCGAGCTTCAATATTCATCGGTCCACATACATCAGTATGCATGATTTCCAACAAATCTGTTGCTTGCTGCATTGTTCGGAGAACGGAGTCTTAGTCATCTTGCCCATGAGGCATGGTTCGTAAGCATCAACTGATTCATAATCAAGTTATTCCAAAAGTCCATCAGCATGGAGTTTCTTCATGCGCTTTACACCAATATGACCTAAACGGCAGTGCCACAAATGAGTTGCACTATCATTATTAACTTTGCATCTTTTGGTTTCAATATTATGAATATGTGTATCACTACGATCGAGATCCAACGAACCATTTTCATTGGGTGTGTAACCATATAAGGTTTTATTCATGTAAACAGAACAACAATTTATTCTCTTACTTAAATGAATAACCGTATTGCAATAAACATGATCAATCATATTTATGCTCAACGCAAACACCAAATAACACTTATTTAGGTTCAACACTAATCCCGAAAGTATAGGGAGTGTGCGATGATGATCATATCAATCTTGGAACCACTTCCAACACACATCGTCACTTCACCCTTAACTAGTCTCTGTTCATTCTGCAACTCCCGTTTCGAGTTACTACTCTTAGCAACTGAACTAGTATCAAATACTGAGGGGTTGCTATAAACACTAGTAAAGTACACATCAATAACATGTATATCAAATATACTTATGTTCACTTTGCCATCCTTCTTATCCGCCAATCACTTGGGGTAGTTCCGCTTCCAGTGACCAGTCCCTTTGCAGTAGAAGCACTTAGTCTCAGGCTTAGGACCAGACTTGGGCTTCTTCACTTGAGCAGCAACTTGCTTGCTGTTTTTCTTGAAGTTCCCCTTTTCCCTTTGCCCTTTTCTTGAAACTAGTGATCTTGTAAACCATCAACACTTGATGCTCTTTCTTCATTTCTACTTTCATCGATTTCATCATCATGAAAAGCTCGGGATTCGTTTTCGTCATCCCTTGCATACTATAGTTCATCACGAAGTTCTACTAACTTGGTGATGGTGACTAGAGAATTCTGTCAATCACTATCTTATCTGGAAGATTAACTCCCACTTGATTCAAGCGATTGTAGTACCCGGACAATCTGAGCACATGCTCACTAGTTGAGCGATTCTCCTCCATCTTTTAGCTATAGAACTTGTTGGAGACTTCATATCTCTCAACTCGGGTATTTGCTTGAAATATTAACTTTAACTCCTGGAACATCTCATATGGTCCATGACGTTCAAAACGTCTTTGAAGTCCCGATTCTAAGCCGTTAAGCATGGTGCACTAAACTATCAAGTAGTCATCATATTTAGCTAGCCAAACGTTCATAACGTCTGCATCTGCTCCTGCAATAGGTCTATCACCTAGCGGTGCATCAAGGACATAATTCTTCTATGCAGCAATGAGGATAAACCTTAGATCACGGATCCAATCCGCATCATTGCTACTAACATCTTTCAACACAATTTTCTCTAGGAACATATCAAAATAAACACAGGGAAGCAACAACGCGAGCTATTGATCTACAACATAGATATGCTAATACTACCAGGACTAAGTTCATGATAAATTAAAGTTCAATTAATCATATTACTTAAGAACTCCCACTTAGATAGACATCCCTCTAATCCTATAAGTGATCACGTGATCCAAATCAACTAAACCATGTCCGATCATCACGTGAGATGGATTAGTTTCAATGGTGAACATCACTATGTTGATCATATCTACTATATGATTCACGCTCGACCTTTCGGTCTCCGTGTTCCGAGGCCATATATGTATATGCTTGGCTCGTCAAGTATAACCTTAGTATTCCATGTGTGCAACTATTTTGCACCCGTTGTATTTGAACGTAGAGCCTATCACACCCGATCATCACGTGGTGTCTCAGCACGAAGAACTTTTGCAACGGTGCATACTCAGGGAGAACACTTCTTGATAATTAGTGAGAGATCATCTTAAAATGCTACCGTCAAACTAAGCAAAATAAGATGTATAAAAGATAAACATCATATGCAATCAAAATATGTGACATGATATGGCCATCATCATCTTGTGCCTTTGATTTCCATCTCCAAAGTACTGTCATGATCTCTATCATCACCGGCATGACACCATGATCTCCATCATCTTGATCTATATCAATGTGTCGTCACGTGTCGTCTCACCAACAATTGCTCTTGCAACTATTGCTATCGCATAGCGATAAAGTAAAGCAATTATTGGGCGCTTGCATCTTATGTAATAGAGAGACAACCATAAGGATTTTGCCAGTTGCCGATAACTTCAACAAAACATGATCATCTCATACAACAACTTATATCTCATCACGTCTTGACCATATCACATCACAACACGCCCTGCAAAAACAAGTTAGACGTCCTCTACTTTGTTGTTGCAAGTTTTACGTGGCTGCTACGGGCTTAAGCAAGAACCAATCTTACCTACGCATCAAAACCACAATGATAGTTTGTCAAGTTGGTGTTGTTTTAACCTTCGCAACGTCGGTAGAACCAGTCTCGCGTAAGCGTACGCGTAATGTTGGTCCGGGCCGCTTCATTCAACAATACCGCCGAACCAAAGTATGACATGCTGGTAAGCAGTATGACTTATATCGCCCACAACTCACTTGTGTTCTACTCGTGCACAACATCAACGCATAAAACCTAGGCTCTGATACCATTGTTGGGGAACGTAGTAATTTCAAAAAAATTCCTACGCACACGCAAGATCATGGTGATGCATAGCAACGAGAGGGGAGAGTGTAGTCTATGTACCCTCGTAGACCGAAAGCGGAAGCGTTATGACAACGCGGTTGATGTAGTCGTACATCTTCACGGCCCGACCGATCAAGCACCGAAACTACGACACCTCCGAGTTCTAGCACACGTTCAGCTCGATGACGATCCCTGGACTCCGATCCAGCAAAGTGTTGGGGAAGAGTTCCGTCAGCACGACGGCGTGGTGATGATCTTGATGTTCTACCGTCGCAGGGCTTCGCCTAAGCACCGCTACAATATTATCGAGGATTATGGTGGAGGGGGGCACCGCACACGGCTAAGAGAACGATCACGAAGATCAACTTGTGTGTCTATGGGGTGCCCCCTGCCCCCGTATATAAAGGAGTGGAGGAGGGGAGGGCCGGCCCTCTCTATGGCGCACCCTAGGGGAGTCCTACTCCCACCGGGAGTAGGATTCCCCTTTTCCTAGTCCAACTAGGAGTCCTTCCATGTAGTAGGAGTAGGAGACAAGGAAGGGGAAGAGGGAAGAGAAGGAAGGAGGGGGCGCAACCCCTCCCCCTAGTCCAATTCGGACTAGGCCTTGGGGGGCACGCGGCCTGCATCTCCCTCTCCCCTAAAGCCCAATAAGGCCCATTCTTCCCATGTATTCCCGTAACTACCCAGTACTACAAAAAATACCCGAACCACTCGGAACCTTTCTGATGTCCGAATATAGTCGTCCAATATATCGATTTTTACGTCTCGACCATTTCGAGACTCCTCGTCATGTCCCCGATCTCATCTGGGACTCCGAACTCCTTCGGTACATCAACACTCATAAACTCATAATATAACTGTCATCGAAACCTTAAGCGTGCGGACCCTACGGGTTCGATAACAATGTAGACATGACCGAGACACGTCTTGTTGGGGAACGTAGCAATAATTCAAAATTTTCCTACGTGTCACCAAGATCAATCTATGGAGTCATCTAGCAACGAGGGAGGAGTGGATCTACATACCCTGGTAGATCGCGCGCGGAAGCGTTCAAGAGAACGGGGTTGATGGAGTCGTACTCGTCGTGATCCAAATCACCGATGATCCTAGCGCCGAACGGACGGCACCTCCGCGTTCAACACACGTACGGAGCAGCGACGTTTCCTCCTTCTTGATCCAGCAAGGGGGGAGGAGAGGTTGATGGATCCAGCAGCACGACAGCGTGGTGGTGGAAGTAGCGGGATTCCAACAGGGCTTTCCCAAGCGCTGCGGGAGGAGAGATGTGTCATGGGAGGGAGAGGGCGGCGCCAGGGCTTAGGTGTTGCTGCCCTCCCTTCCCCCCACTATATATAGGGCCAAGGGAGAGGGGGGGGGGCGCAGCCTTGGCCCTTCCTCCAAGGAAGGGTACGGCCAGGGAGGAGTCCATCCTCCCCAAGGCACCTCGGAGGTGCCTTCCCCCTTTAGGACTCTTCCTTTCCCTTATCTCTTGGCGCATGGGCCTCTTGGGGATGGTGCCCTTGGCCCATATAGGCCAAGGCGCACCCCCTACAGCCCATGCGGCCCCCCGGGGCAAGTGGCCCCACCTGGTGGACCCCCGGGACCCTTCCGGTGGTCCCAGTACAATACCGGTGACCCCGAAACTTGTCCCGATAGCCGAAATAGCACTTCCTATATATAATTCCTTACCTCCGGAGCATTCTGACGTCCGGGATCTCATCCGGGACTCCGAACAACTTTCGGGTTACCGCATACTAATATCTCTATAACCCTAGCGTCACCGAACCTTAAGTGTGTAGACCCTACGGGTTCGGGAGACACGTAGACATGACCGAGACGTTCTCCGGTCAATAACCAACAGCGGGATCTGGATACCCATGTTGGCTCCCACATGTTCCACGATGATCTCATCGGATGAACCATGATGTCGAGGATTCAATCAATCCCGTATACAATTCCCTTTGTCTAGCGGTACGATACTTGCCCGAGATTCGATCGTCGGTATCCCGATACCTTATTCAATCTCGTTACCGGCAAGTCTCTTTACTCGTTCCATAACACATCATCCCGTGATCAACTCCTTGATCACATTGTGCACATTATGATGATGTCCTACCGAGTGGGCCCAGAGATACCTCTCCGTCACACAGAGTGACAAATCCCAGTCTTGATTCGTGCCAACCCAACAGACACTTTCGGAGATACCCGTAGTGCACCTTTATAGTCACCCAGTTACGTTGTGACGTTTGGCACACCCAAAGTATTCCTACGGTATCCGGGAGTTGCACAATCTCATGGTCTAAGGAAATAATACTTGACATTAGAAAAGCTTTAGCGAACGAACTACACGATCTTTGTGCTAGGCTTAGGATTGGGTCTTGTCCATCACATCATTCTCCTAATGATGTGATCCCGTTATCAACGACATCCAATGTCCATGGTCAGGAAACCGTAACCATCTATTGATTAACGAGCTAGTCAACTAGAGGCTTACTAGGGACATGGTGTTGTCTATGTATCCACACATGTATCTGAGTTTCCTATCAATACAATTCTAGCATGGATAATAAACGATTATCATGAACAAGGAAATATAATAATAACCAATTTATTATTGCCTCTAGGGCATATTTCCAACAGTCTCCCACTTGCACTAGAGTCAATAATCCAGTTCACATCGCTATGTGACTAACACTCAAGGTCACATCCCCATGTGACTAACACCCAAAGAGTTTACTAGAGTCAATAATCTAGTTCACATTACCATGTGATTAACACTCGATGAGTTCTGGGTTTGATCATGTTATGCTTGTGAGAGATGTTATAGTCAACGGGTCTGAATCTTTCAGATCCGTATGTACTTCACAAATTTCTATGTCATCTTGTAAATGCAACTACTACGCTACATTTGGAGCTATTCCAAATAACTGTTCTACTACATGAATCCAGTTTACTACTCAGAATAATCTGGATTAGTGTCAAAGTTTGCATCGGCGTAACCCTTTACGACGAACTCTTTTACCACCTCCATAATCGAGAAAATTCCTTAGTCCACTAGTTACTAAGGATAACTTTGACCGCCGTCTTGTGATCCATTCTTGGATCACTCTTGTACCCCTTGACTGACTCATGGCAAGGCACATTTCAGGTGCGGTACACAGCATAGCATACTGTAGGGCCTATGTCTTAAGCATAGGGGACGACCTTCGTCCTTTCTCTCTATTCTTCCATGGCCGAGCTTTAAGTCTTAACTTCATACCTTACAACTCAGGCAAGAACTCCTTCTTTGACTGATCCATCTTGAACACCTTCAAGATCATGTCAAGGTATGTGCTTATTTGAAAGTACCATTAAGCGTTTTGATCTATCCTTATAGATCTTGATGCTCAATGTTCAAGTAGCTTAATCCAGGCTTTCCATTGAAAAACACTTTCCAAATAACCCTATATGCTTTCTAGAAATTCTACGTCATTTCTGATCAACAATATGTCAACAACATATATTCATCAGAAATTCTATAGTGCTCCCACTCACTTCTTTGGAAATACAAGTTTCTCATAAACTTTGTATAAACCCAAAATCTTTGATCATCATCAAAGCATACATTCCAACTCCGAGATGCTTACTCCAGTCCCTAGAAGGATTGCTGGAGCTTTGCATACTTATTAGCATCTTTCAGGATTGACAAAACCTTCCGGTTTGTATCACATACAACCTTTCCTAAAAAAACATCGAGGAAACAATGTTTTTGACATCCTATCTGCAAGATTTCATAAATAATGCAGTAATCGCTAATATAATTCCAACAGACTCTTAGCATCGCTATGAGTGAGAAAGTCTCATCGTAGTCAACTCCTTGAACTTGTCGGAAAACATCTTAACGACAAGTCGAGCTTTCTTAATGGTGACATTTACCATCATGGTCCATCTTCCTTTTAAAATCCATCTGTACTCAACAGCCTCATGACCATCGAGTTGTTCTGTCAAAGTCTATACTTTGTTTCCATACATGGATCCTCTCTCGGATTTTATGGCCTCGAGCCATTTATCGGAATCCGGGCCCATCATCGCTTCTCCATAGCTCGTAGGTTCATTGTTGTCTAGCAACATGACTTCCAAGACAGGATTACGTACCACTCTGAAGTAGTACGCATCCTTGTCATCCCACGAGGTTTGGTAGTGACTTGATCTGAAGTTTCATGATCACTATCATAAGTTTCCACTTCAATTGGTGTAGGTGCCACAGGAACAACTCCCTGTGCCCTGTCACACACTAGTTGAAGAGACGGTTCAATAACCTCATCAAGTCTCCACCATCCTCCCACTCAATTCTTTTGAGAGAAACTTTTCCTCGAGAAAGGACCCGATTCTAGAAACAATCCCTTATTGCTTTCGGATCTGAGACAGGAGGTATACCCAACTGTTTTGGGTGTCCTATGAAGATGCATTTATCCGCTTTGGGTTCGAGCTTATCAGCCTGAAACTTTTTCACATAAGCGTCGCAGCCCCAAACTTTTAAGAAATGACAGCTTAGGTTTCTCTAAACCATAGTTCATATGGTGTCATCTCATCGGAATTACGTGGTGCCCTATTTAAAGTGAATGTGGTTGTCTCTAATGCCTAACCCATAAACTATCGTGGTAATTCGATAAGAGACATCATGGTATGCATCATATCCAATAGGGTGCAGTTATGATGTTCGGACACACCATCACACTATGGTGTTCCAGGCTGTATTAGTTGTGAAACAATTTCCACAATGTCTTAATTCTGTGCCAAACTCGTAATTCAGATATTCATCTCTATGATCATATCATAGATATTTTATCCTCTTGTCACGACGATCTTTCAACTTCACCCTGAAATTACTTGAACTTTTCAATAATTCAGACTCGTGATTCATCAAGTAAATATACTCAACATCTTACTCAAATCATCTGTGAAGTAAGAACATAACGATATCCACTACACGCCTCAGCACTCATTGGACTGCACACATCAAAATGTATTACTTCCAACAAGTTGCTTTCTAGTTCCATTTTACTGAAAACGAGGCTTTCAGTCATCTTGCCCATGTGGTATGATTTGCATGTCTCAAGTGATTCAAAATCAAGTGAGTCCAAACGGTCCCTTTGCATGGAGTTTCTTCATGCATATTCACCAATAGACATGGTTCGCATGTCTCAAACTTTTCAAAAAACGAGTGAGTCCAAAGATCCATCAACATGGAGCTTCTTCATGCATTTTATACCGATATGACTTAAGTGGCAGTGCCACAAGTAGGTGGTACTATCATTACTATCTTATATCTTTTTGGCATGAACATGTGTATCACTATGATCGAGATTCAATAAACCATTCATTTTAGGTGTAAGACCATTGAAGGTATTATTCAAATAAACAGAGTAACCATTATTCTCCTTAAATGAATAACCGTTATTGCGATAGACGTAATCCAATCATGTCTATGCTCAACGCAAACACCAAATAACAATTATTTAGGTTTTAATACCAATCTCGATGGTAGAGGGAGCGTGCGATGCTTGATCATATCAACCTTGGAAACACTTCCAACACATATCGTCAGCTCACCTTTAGCTAGTCTCCATTTATTCTGTAGCCTTTTGTTTCGAGTTACTAAGACTTAGCAACCGAACCGGTATCTAATACCCTGGTGCTACTAGGAGTACTAGTAAAGTACACATTAACACAATGTATATCCAATATACTTCTATCGACCTTGCCAGCCTTCTCATCTACCAAGTATCTAGGGTAATTCTGCTCCAGTGGCTGTTCCCCTTATTATAGAAGCACTTAGTCTCGGGTTTGGGTTCAACCTTGGGTTTCTTCACTAGAGCAGCAGCCGATTTGCCATTTCATGAAGTTTCCCTTCTTGCCCTTGCCCTTCTTGAAACTAGTGGTTTCACCAACCATCAACAATTGATGCTACTTCTTGATTTCTACTTTTGTGGTGTCAAACATCGCGAATATCTCAAGGATCATCATATATGTCCTTGATATATTATAGTTCATCACGAAGCTCTAGCAGCTTGGTGGCAGTGACTTTGGAGAACCATCACTATTTCATCTGGAAGATCAACTCCCACTTGATTCAAGTGATTGTTGTACTCAGACAATCTGAGCACAAGCTCAACAATTGAACTTTTCTCCCTTAGTTTGCAGGCTAAGAAAATCGTCGGAGGTCTTATACCTCTTGACGTGGGCACGAGCCTGAAATCCCAATTTCAGTCCTTGGAACATATCATATGTTCTGCGATGTTTTAAAAACGTCTTTGGTGCCTCAATTCTAAACCATTTAGCATTACGCACTGAACTATCATGTAGTCATCAAAACGTGTATGCCAGATGTTCGCAACATCCACAGACAACGTTCGAGGTTCAGCACACTGAGCGGTGCATTAAGGACACAAGCCTTCTATGAAGCAATGAGGACAATCCTCAGTTTACGGACCTAGTCCGCATAATTGCTACTATCAACTTTCAACTAAAATTTCTCTAGGAACATATCTAAACAGTAGAACTAAAGCGCGAGCTACGACATAATTTGTGAAGAACTTTTGACTATGTTCAGGATAATTAAGTTCATCTTATGAACTCCCACTCAGATAGAAATCCCTCTAGTCATCTAAGTGATTACATGATCCGAGTCAACTAGGCCGTGTCCGATCATCATGTGAGACGGACTAGTCAACATCGGTGAACATCTTCATGTTGATCGTATCTACCATACGACTCATGCTTGACCTTTCGGTCTCTTGTGTTCCGAGGCCATGTCTGTACATGCTAGGCTCGTCAAGTCAACCTAAGTGTTTTGCGTGTGTTCCGAGGCCATGTCTGTACATGCTAGGCTCGTTAACACCCGTTGTACTCGAACGTAAGAATCTATCACACCCGATCATCACGTGGTGCTTCAAAACGACGAACTTTCTCAACGGTGCACAGTTAGGGGGAACACTTTCTTGAAATTTTAATGAGGGATCATCTTATTTACTACCGTCATTCTAAGCAAATAAGATGTATAAACATGATAAACATCACATGCAATCAAATAGTGACATGATATGGCCAATATCATATTGCTCCTTTTGATCTCCATCTTCGGGGCTCCATGATCATCATCGTCACCGGCATGACACCATGATCTCCATCATCATGATCTCCATCATCGTGTCTTCATGAAGTTGTCTCGCCAACTATTACTTCTACTACTATGGCTAACGGTTAGCAATAAAGTAAAGTAATTACATGACGTTTATGTTGACACGCAGGTCATAAATAAATTAAGACAACTCCTATGGCTCCTGCCGGTTGTCATACTCATCGACATGCAAGTCGTGATTCCTATTACAAGAACATGATCATCTCATACATCACATATATCATTCATCACATCCTTTGGCCATATCACATCACATAGCATACCCTGCAAAAACAAGTTAGACGTCCTCTAATTGTTGTTTGCATGTTTTACGTGGCTGCTATGGGTTTCTAGCAAGAACGTTTCTTACCTACGCAAAAACCACAACGTGATATGCCAATTGCTATTTACCCTTCATAAGGACCCTTTTCATCGAATCCGATCCGACTAAAGTGGGAGAGACAGACACCCGCCAGCCACCTTATGCAACTAGTGCATGTTAGTCGGTGGAACCGGTCTCACGTAAGCGTACGTGTAAGGTTGGTCCGGGCCGCTTCATCCCACAATGCCGCCGAATCAAGATTGGACTAGTAACGGTAAGCATATTGAACAAAATCAACGCCCACAACTACTTTGTGTTCTACTCGTGCATAGAAACTACGCATAGACCTAGCTCATGATGCCACTGTTGGGGAACGTAGCAATAATTCAAAATTTTCCTACGTGTCACCAAGATCAATCTGTGGAGTCATCTAGCAACGAGGGAGGAGTGGATCTACATACCCTTGTAGATCGCACGCGGAAGCGTTCAAGAGAACGGGGTTGATGGAGTCGTACTCGTCGTGATCCAAATCACCGATGATCCTAGCGCCGAACGGACGGCACCTCCGCGTTCAACACACGTGCGGATCAGCGACGTTTCCTCCTTCTTGATCCAGCAAGGGGGGGAGGAGAGGTTGATGGAGATCCAGCAGCACGACGGCGTGGTGGTGGAAGTAGTGGGATTCCAACAGGGCTTTGCCAAGCGCTGCGGGAGGAGGGAGATGTGTCATGGGAGGGAGAGGGAGGCGCCAGGGCTTAGATGTTGCTGCCCTCCCTTCCCCCCACTATATATAGGGCCAAGGGAGAGGGGGGGGCGCAGCCTTGGCCCTTCCTCCAAGGAAGGGTGCGGCCAGGGAGGAGTCCATCCTCCCCAAGGCACCTCGGAGGTGCCTTCCCCCTTTAGGACTCTTCCTTTCCCTTATCTCTTGGTGCATGGGCCTCTTGGGGATGGTGCCCTTGGCCCATACAGGCCAAGGCGCACCCCCTACAGCCCATGTGGCCCCCCGGGGCAGGTGGCCCCACCCGGTGGACCCCCGGGACCCTTCCGGTGGTCCCGGTACAATATCGGTGACCCCGAAACTTGTCCCGATAGCCGAAATAGCACTTCCTATATATAATTATTTACCTCCGGACCATTCTGGAACTCCTCGTGACGTCCGGGATCTCATACGGGACTCCGAACAACTTTCGGGTTACCGCATACTAATATCTCTATAACCCTAGCGTCACCGAACCTTAAGTGTGTAGACCCTACGGGTTCGGGAGACACGTAGACATGACCGAGACATTCTCCGGTCAATAACCAACAACGGGATCTGGATACCCATGTTGGCTCCCACATGTTCCACGATGATATCATCGGATGAACCATGATGTCGAGGATTCAATCAATCCCGTATACAATTCCCTTTGTCTAGCGGTACGATACTTGCCCGAGATTCGATCATCGGTATCCTGATACCTTGTTCAATCTCATTACCGGCAAGTCTCTTTACTCGTTCCATAACACATCATCCCGTGATCAACTCCTTGATCACATTGTGCACATTATGATGATGTCCTACCGAGTGGGCCCAGAGATACCTCTCCGTCACACGGAGTGAGAAATACCAGTCTCGATTCGTGCCAACCCAACAGACACTTTCGGAGATACCCGTAGTGCACCTTTATAGTCACCCAGTTACGTTGTGACATTTGGCACACCCAAAGTATTCCTACGGTATCCGGGAGTTGCACAATCTCATGGTCTAAGGAAATGATACTTGACATTAGAAAAGCTTTAGCGAACGAACTACACGATCTTTGTGCTAGGCTTAGGATTGGGTCTTGTCCATCACATCATTCTCCTAATGATGTGATCCATTATCAACGACATCCAATGTCCATGGTCAGGAAACCGTAACCATCTATTGATTAACGAGCTAGTCAACTAGAGGCTTACTAGGGACATGGTGTTGTCTTATGTATCCACACATGTATCTGAGTTTCCTATCAATACAATTCTAGCATGGATAATAAACGATTATCATGAACAAGGAAATATAATAATAACCAATTTATTATTGCCTCTAGGGCATATTTCCAACACGTCTCCGGTCAATAACCAATAGCAGAACCTGGATGCTCATATTGGCTCCTACATATTCTACGAAGATCTTTATCGGTCAGACCGCATAACAACATACATTGTTCCCTTTGTCATCGGTATGTTACTTGCCCGAGATTTAATCTTCGGTATCTCAATACCTAGTTCAATCTTGTTACCGGCAAGTCTCTTTACTCGTTCCGTAATACATCATCTCACCACTAACACATTAGTTGCAATGCTTGCAAGGCTTATGTGATGTGCATTACCGAGAGGGACCAGAGATACCTCTTCGACAATCGGAGTGACAAATCCTAATCTCGAAATACACCAACCCAACATGTACCTTTGGAGACACCTGTAGAGCTCCTTTATAATCACCCAGTTATGTTGTGACGTTTGGTAGCACACAAAGTGTTCCTCCGGTAAACAGGAGTTGCATAATCTCATAGTCATAGGAACATGTATAAGTCATGAAGAAAGCAATAGCAACATACTAAACGATCGAGTGCTAAGCTAACAGAATGGGTCAAGTCAATCACATCATTCTCCTAATGATGTGATCCCGTTAATCAAATAACAACTCTTTGTCTATGGTTAGGAAACATAACCATCTTTGATTAACGAGCTAGTCAAGTAGAGGCATACTAGTGACACTCTGTTTGTCTATGTATTCACACATGTATTATGTTTCCGGTTAATACAATTCTAGCATGAATAATAAACATTTATCATGAAATAAGGAAATAAATAATAACTTTATTATTGCCTCTAGGGCATATTTCCTTCACTCCAAGGAGTCAAAGAGGCGGTCATGAGGGTGGGGGGCGCGCCCACCCCACTAGGGCGCGCCCCCTGCCTCGTGGGCCCCCCTCGGTGCTCCACCGACGTACTCCTTCCTCCTATATATACGTATGTACCCCCAAGCGATCAGAACAGGAGCCAAAAACCTAATTCCACCACCACAACTTTCTGTATCCACGAGATCCCATCTTGGGGCCTGTTCCGGAGCTCCGCCGGAGAAGGCCGTCATCACGGAGGGCTTCTACATCATCATAGCCCTTCCGATGAAGTGTGAGTAGTTTACCTCAGACCTTAGGGTCCATAGTTAGTAGCTAGATGGCTTCTTCTCTCTTTTTGGATCTCAATACAAAGTTCTCCCCCTCTCTCGTGGAGATCTATTCGATGTAATCTTCTTCTTTTTGCGGTGTGTTTGTTAAGACCGATGAATTGTGGGTTTATGATCAAGTCTATCTATGAATAATATTTGAATCTTCTCTGAATTCTTTTATGTATGATTGGTTATCTTTGCAAGTCTCTTCGAATTATCCGTTTGGTTTGGCCAACTAGATTGGTAGTACTTGCCATGGGAGAAGTGCTTAGCTTTGGGTTCAATCTTGCGGTGTCCTTTCCCAGTGACAGAAGGGGCAGCAAGGCACGTATTGCATCGTTGCCATCGAGGATAACAAGATGGGGTTTATTTCATATTGCATGAATTTATCTCTCTACATCATGTCATCTTGCTTAAAGCGTTACTCTGTTTTAACTTAATACTCTAGATGCATGCTGGATAGCGGTCGATGAGTGGAGTAATAGTAGTAGATGCAGAATCGTTTCGGTCTACTTGTCACGGACATGATGCCTATATACATGATCATGCCTAGATATTCTCATAACTATGCTCAATTCTGTCAATTGCTCAACAGTAATTTGTTCACCCACCATAGAATACTTATGCTCTTGAGAGAAGCCACTAGTGAAACCTATGGCCCCCGGGTCTATTCTCATCATATCAATCTCCATCACTTTAATCTTACTTTGCTTTTTTACTTTGCCTTTTACTTTTCACTTTGCATCTCTATACCAAAAATATTATATCTATCAGATCTCACTCTCGTAAGTGACCGTGAAGGGATTGACAACCCCTAATCGCGTTGGTTGCGAGTAGCTATCATTTTGTGC
Source organism: Triticum aestivum (assembly GCF_018294505.1). Classification (NCBI taxonomy): domain Eukaryota; kingdom Viridiplantae; phylum Streptophyta; class Magnoliopsida; order Poales; family Poaceae; genus Triticum; species Triticum aestivum. Next base: position 29,260,640 of record NC_057803.1, read on the forward strand.
GGGTACGAGGGACTTGAGCGTGTCCTCCTACTGGATCGATACCTTGGTTCTCAAAAACTGAGGGAAATACTTACGCTACTCTGCTGCATCATCCTTTTCTCTTCGGAAAAATCCAACGCAAGCTCGAGAGGTAGCATATGATACCGGCAAAAAGTGTGTGGTATTAGAGAGGCTAGCAATGGTGGAAGGAAGGAAAGTGCGCATAATCCATGGACTCAACATTAGTCATAAAGAACTCATATACTTATTGCAGAAGTCTAGAAGTTATCAAAGCAAAGTATTATGCGCATGCTCCTAGGGGGATAGATTGGTAGGAAAAGACCATTGCTCATCCCCGAGCGCCACTCATAAGGAAGACAATCAATAAATAAATCATGCTCCGACTTCATCACATAACGGTTCACCATACGTGCATGCTACGGGAATCACAAACTTTAACACAAGCATTTCTCAAATTCACAACTACTCAACTAGCATGACTCTAATATCACCATCCTCATATCTCGAAACAATTATCAAGCATCATTTTTTTCTTAGTATTCAACGTACTTGAGGGAGTCCTGGATTAGGGGGTCTCCGGACAGCCGGATTATATCCTTTGGCCGGACTGTTGGACTATGAAGATACAAGATTGAAGACTTCGTCTCGTGTCTGGATGGGACTCTACTTGGCGTGGAAGGCAAGCTGGGCAATACGGATATGTGTATCTCCTCCTTTGTAACCGACCTTGTGTAACCCTAGCCCTTTCCGGTGTCTATATAAACCGGAGGGTTTTAGTCCGTAGGACAACATACAATCATACCATAGGCTAGCTTCTAGGGTTTAGCCTCTCCGATCTCGTGGTAGATCTACTCTTGTACTACCCATATCATCAATATTAATCAAGCAGGACGTAGGGTTTTACCTCCATCAAGAGGGCCCGAACCTGGGTAAAACATCGTGTTCCCTGCCTCCTGTTAACATCCGCCTTAGACGCACAGTTCGGGACCCCCTACCCGAGATCCGCCGTTTTTGACATCGACATTGGTGCTTTCATTGAGAGTTCCTCTGTGTCGTCGCCGTTAGGCTTGATGGCTTGTATGATCATTGATAGCGATGCAGTCCAGGGTGAGACTTTTCTCCCCAGACAGATCCTTGTGTTCGGTGGCTTCGCACTGCGGGCCAACTCGCTTGGCCATCTGGAGCAGATCAAAAGTTACGCCCCTGGCCACCAGGTCAGGTTTGGAAGCTTAAACTACACGGCCGATGTCCGCGGAGACTTGATCTTCGACGGATTCGAGCCTCTGCCTTGTGCGTCATGCGGTCACGATGAGTACGATTTAGCTCTACCATCAGACAGTGTTCAGCAGATCGCACCGGCAGCCGCTCCGACCCTCAATTCGGAGCCAGTTGCGCCGTCCATGGACGGGTGGATGGACCCCGTCACGGAGGCCTTACCCTCAGCGGTGATCGAGCCGAACATCGACCTTACCCTGTGCGAGAGCCGTGTTGTCAGACTGCCGGACCCTTCTCCGGCCACGGACTCCGAACCACCCGCGCCCGTTCCTAGCGAATCTGATTGGGCGCCGATCATGGAGTTTACCTCCGCGGATATTTTCCAGCACTCACCCTTTGGTGACATACTGAACTCATTAAGGTCTCTCTCCTTGTCAGGAGGATCCTGGCCGAACTATGTCCGGCAGGATTGGGATGCGGATGACGAAGAAATTCGCTGCCCACCCACCACCCACTTAGTAGCCACTTTCGACGACTTAACCGACATGCTCGACTTCGACTCCGAAGACATCGACGGTATGGACGACGATGCAGGAGACGAAGAGGAATCACAGCCCACAGGGCATTGGACAACCACCTCATCATACGATATATACATGGTGGACACACCCAAAGAAGGTAATGGCGACGAGACAGCGGAGGATGACCCCTCCAAAAAGCAACCCAAGCGCCGACGTCAGCGGCGCCGCTCTAAGTCCCGCCAAAGCAAAAGTGGTGATACCGGCACAGGAGATAATAACACTCCGGATAGTGCCGAAGATGGCAACAATCCCCTCCAACACAATCTAGGACAGGAGGATGGAAAGGCCAGCCCTCCAGAGAGAGCGGCAGATGGAGGGGCAGAGGACGATAATTACATGCCCCCCTCCGAAGACGAGGCAAGCCTCGACGATGCCGAATTCGTTGTGCCAGAGGATCCCGTCGAACAAGAGTGCTTCAAGCGCCGGCTTATAGCCACGGCAAATAGCCTTAAGAAAAAGCAGCAGCAGCTTCAAGCTGATCAAGATCTGCTAGCTGACAGATGGACTGAAGTCCTCACGACCGAGGAATATAAACTCGAACGCCCCTTCAAGAGTTACCCAAAATGCAGGTTGCTACCTCGACTGGAGGAAGAAGCGTATGACATGGCTGATCGGCCACCTTGTGGCCGTGATAGAGAGGCATTCCAGCCAAAAGCTCAGCGTGCACCCCGGCGCCATTCAAATAAAAAGGCATCGGGAAATACGCCAGACCTGTGAGACGTATTGGAGGACAAAGCAAAACATGCAAGATCGATCTAAGGATCACGAGGGCGCGCCACTATGCGAGACGACAATCGTCATGCCGGATACAGTAAAAGTAAGACCGGCCGGGCTGAACACAGCGGGCAAGACTCATTCAAGCCGCATCGCGACATAGCCCAGTACAGAGGCGCTGCACACCCCCTATGCTTCACAGACGAAGTAATGGATCATCAAATCCGAGAGGGTTTCAAACCCGTAAATATAGAATCATACGACGACACGACAGATCCTGCGGTGTGGATCGAGGATTTCCTCCTGCACATCCACATGGCCCGCGGTGATGACCTACACGCAATCAAATACCTCCCACTCAAACTTAAAGGACCAGCTTGGCATTGGCTCAACAGCTTGCCAGCAGAGTCCATTGGCTGTTGGGAAGATCTGGAAGCCGCATTCCTCGACAACTTTCAGGGCACTTACGTGCGACCACCAGACGCCGATGACCTAAGCCATATAATTCAGCAGCCAGAGGAATCGGCTAGGCAATTCTGGACATGGTTCCTAACAAAAAAAATCAAATCGTCGACTGTCCGGATGCAGAGGCCCTAGAAGCTTTCAAGCACAACATCCGCGATGAGTGGCTAGCCCGGCACCTTGGTCAGGAAAAGCCGAAATCTATGGCAGCCCTCACGACACTCATGACTCGCTTTTCTGCGGCAGAAGACAGCTGGCTGGCTCACAGTAATAACATATCAAAGAACCATGGTACTTCGGATACCAAGAACGGCAATAGCAGGTCACGTCGCAACAAACATAAGAGCCGCATTAACAGCGATAATACTGAAGATACGGCAGTCAATGCCTGATTCAAAGCCTCTAAACCCGGTCAGCGAAAAAAGCCATTCAAACGAAGCACTCTGGGCCCGTCCAGTTTGGAGCGTATACTCGATCGCTCGTGTCAAATGCACGGCACCCCAGACAAGCCAACCAACCACACAACAAGGATTGTTGGGTGTTTAAGCAGGCTGGCAAGTTAATTGCCAAAGACAAATATAAGGGGCCACATAGCGATGATGAGGAAGAGCCCCGGCAGCCGAACACCGGAGGACAGAAGAGGTTCCCCCAACAAGTGCGGACGGTGAACATGGTATATGCAACCCGCATCCCCAAGAGGGAACAGAAGCGTGCGCTCAGGGACGTATATGCGTTGGATCCAGTCGCCCCAAAGTTCAACCCATGGTCCTCCTGTCCGATCACCTTCGATCGCAGGGACCACCCCACTAGTATCCGTCATGGAGGATTTGCCGCACTGGTCCTAGACCCAATCATTGACGGATTTCACCTCACTCGAGTCCTTATGGATGGTGGCAGCAGCCTGAACCTACTTTATCAGGACACAGTGCGCAAAATGGGTATAGACCCCTCCACAAAAACGACCTTTAAAGGCGTCATACTAGGTGTAGAGGCCAATTGCACATGCTCAGTCACACTAGAAGTGGTCTTCGGATCCCCGGATAACTTCCGAAGCGAAGAGTTAATCTTTGATATAGTCTCGTTCCGCACTGGTTATCATGCACTGCTCGGGCGAACCGCATTTGTGAGATTCAATGCGGTACCGCATTATGCATACCTCAAGCTCAAGATGCCAGGACCTCGGGGGGTCATTACAGTTAATGGAAACACGGAACGCTGTCTCCGAATGGAGGTGCACACTGCGGCCCTCACAGCAGAAGCGCAAAGCAGCCTCCTAAGGCAATCCACTAGTTCGGCGATTAAGGATCCGAACACCTTCAAGCGCGTCCGGAGAAATCGGCAATAGGACCGCCTGGCACGTTCCGAGCTCACATAGCAATACGTCCCCCACCCCGGTCCCAGCCTAACAGCGAAATCCGTGCCACACGTACATAATTACGCATTACAAATACCATGGGCACACGTGGGGAGGGGGGCATGACTACGACACGCTCCAAGACGCGTCCTAAACCGCACTAGGGGCTTCCCGCCTGGTTATTTCTTTTTTTTCTTTTCTTTTCAGGACTTTAATCTCTGGAAACCCTGTCTGGCAGCATGATTGCCGAACACATGATGCAGCAACCAAGGAGGCAGAAAGCTATGTCACACCACGGAACTCCCAAGTGGATTACGATAACGAGTGAAATACTTACTTTAATACTATTCCTCAGCTTGCCCTTGGAGGGGACATAGTCCTACTTTTTGCTTATCGCACTGCCTATATCATTCTGCTTTAACACACGTTTTTGAATAAACAATGCATAGCATTAAGACTATTATTGCATTCTTCCTTTTTTTTATATTTATGTGTTCATTAATGACGCCTTGCAACCGTACACTTTGGTACGGCCAATACACCAGGGGCTTAAGTACCCCACAATATGGTGTGAGAAGTCTGAACACTTTCACAAGTGCGGCACCCCGAACTTATAGCATTATATGCATCAGCTCCGAATCATGTCTTTGGTCAAATGTTGGGTTTGCCCAGCTCCTATGTTTTGGTACCTTACGTTCCGCTCTATAGGCTAAGGTAGCACTAGGAGAACTACTGCGATTGTGCCCCGGTTCTGCTGGGCTAAGCACCTCAGTAGAGAAAGCTAAAACTGACTGTCATGATAAGGCGAGAGACTGGTCGCTGTTCGGCGAGGTTTTGAGTCCCTAAAGACTTATGCCGCTTAGAGCGAGGAGCCGGTCCTGTCCGGCTTAAAGGCGTGTATCGCGCCCCAAATTCGGCCTTCCGAATACCAGGGGCTTCGCCGAAATTTAAAATTATAGAATTGTATGGCTAAGTGAGAGTGATAAAGCATTATTAGTCCGGTTGCCTTGTCCGTGTGCTGAGCACCTCCCTCGAAGGACCCAAAAATGGGAACAAGAGTGCTCAGGTTTATCCCGAATACCCCAGCACTCGCGGCATGGGGGCAGAAGCCGAGGACTAGCCATCTCTCAGATTGGATAAACAGCCAAACAGAAGGTAATATTTTAAATTCAAACAAGCATTGCATAGCGCATATGAAACAAGTTTTCATCATACAGGATCACACGAGCAAGTTTACTCAAATATTACATCCTTTGGACATTCGTCCGCTACAAGAAGGGCACCCTTCAGGACACCCTCATAATAAATTTCGGGGGTGCGATGCTCCTTGCCCTGTGGCGGTCCTTCCTTGATTAGCTTCACGGCGCCTAGCTTGGCCCATTGCACCTTCACACGGGTGAAAGCCCGACGTCCACCTTCGATGCAGACGGACCGCTTGACGACTTCCAGCCATGGGCAGGCATCCACAAGCCGCCTCACCAGGTCGAAGTAGCTGTTCGGAAGGGCGTCGCCAGGCCACAGCCGGACTATAAGGCCCTTCATGGCCTGTTCGGCCGCCTTGTGTAGTTCGACCAGCTGCTTTAGCTGGTCGCTCAGAGGCATCGGGTGTTCGGTCCCAGTATACTGAGACCAGAACAGCTTCTCCGTTGAGCTTCCCTCCTCGGCCTGGTAAAACTGTGCGGCATCCGACACGCTGCGGGGCAAATCTGCGAATGCTCCTGGAGAGCTCCGAATTCGGGTAAGTAATAGGTAATTTACTTTCACATGCTTGCTTTGCATATAGAATCCCTTACCCGCCGCTATTTTCTTCATCGCATCAATCTCCTGGAGGGCCTTTGGGGCTTCGGCCTTGGCACTCTTTGCGCTCTCAAGGACCACGGCAAGCTCAGACTCTCGCATCTTTGAGTCAAGCTCCAACGCCTCGTGCTTCGTCACGAGAGCCTGGAGCTCTTGCTGCACCTCACCCACCCGAGCCTCTTGCCTTTCCCGCTCGGTGCACTCCTTGGCCGCTTTATCTTCGGCCTCGGACAGTGCTTGCTTTAGGGTCGCCACTTCGGTCGTGGCCCCTGGCAAATTCATGATGATCATGTCATTTTGCAATCGCATTCTTTTTATACACATCCATAGACTAGGTACTACTTACCTTTGTTCTCCTCGAGCTGCCTCTTGGCAAGGCCGAGCTCATCCTTGGACCCTTTAAGGTCCTGCTTCAGTGCGGTGACCTCCGCAGTCAGTGCGGCAGATGCCAGCAGCGAAGCCTGCATACGCATATTGACATACTTATATTAGACTCCTGCGATATTGTTTGATCCTCTGTTCGGCTTTTCTTTGTGAACACCGAATAGAGCATCAGGGGCTACTGTCTATGCGGTAATATTTTTCCTATATTTTAAACACTTACCTCAAAGCCTGTTAGAAGGCTGGCACATGCTTCAGTCAATCCGCTCTTGGCGGACTGAACCTTCTAGACCACCGCACTCATAATAGTACGGTGCTCCTCGTCGATGGAAGCGCTGCGAAGCGCTCCCAGCAGATTGTCCGGCGCCTCTGGATGGATAGAGGTCACCGGCACAGGAGTCTTGCCCCTCTTGGAAGGAGGCCGCCTGCCCGAGTCCGGAACCACTGGAGGTTCCGGCGTGGTGTTCGGCTGAGGGCCAAACTCGGAGCCCCCAGGGGCCTTGTTCCCTCTGCTCCCGGAGTCCGGAAGGTTGCCTTGAGGCGCCTCCGGGACTGTCTCCCCTCAACCCGGTGCCTCTTGAGACAATACCTCGGCGTCATCCGTAGGGCAAGGGGAGGTGGCGGTCGGAAGTGGATTGTTATCCATATCCGACGAGCCCAGGGAGCCGTCCGACGATACATCGATACGGGCTCGTGGCGGCCTGCATAATCATATTCGGCATTAGGGGAAGCAGTGCGACAAAGGAATGCTATGAGTTACTCTGGTATCCGAATAGTTACGACTTCGCCAGGGGCTTGGCCCTGAGCAGCCACTCGTCTTCGCCTTCGGCGGCGGTGGTGTAACTGTCCGGAAGGAGAGTCCTTCCCTTCTTGGACCCTTCAGCCTCCCCAGTTGGGGCGACCTTCCTTTTCTTGTCTCCCCCAACTGAAGGGGGAGCATCTTCTTCCTCCTCCTCGTCTTCGGGGGAGGAGTGTGTCGCAGAGTTATCGGATGATGAGTCCGATGACGCCTGGCGTCGGGAACTCTTTCGGGTTCCCTTGGCCTTCTTGGTCTTCTCCAGCACCTTATAAGGGGCCGGAGTCAGCATCTCCATAAGGAGAGTGTCCGCAGTGTCTTCGAGCAGAGGGGCCGGACAGTTAATCTGCCCCGACGTCTCCACCCAGTCCTGTCAAAGGCATGCAGATCAGACCCGGCGCATAATTAAGCTAGGGGAAATAAAATATCCTACTGGATGTATAGAACTCACCGAATGCGCTCGGCGCTTCACGCTTAGCCCGCGGTCCTCGGTGAGGGAGGAAGGGACCTCGGCGCCCTTGAATAGCACCTTCCAGGCATCCTCGTGTGTTGTGTCGAAGAGCCTGTTCAGAGTTTGGTGCTGAGCCGGGTCGAACTCCCACAAGTTGAAGGCCCATCATTGACACGGGAGGATCCGGCGGATGAGCATGACCTGGACTACGTTTACGACTTTGAGCTTCTTGCTCACCATGTTTTGGATACATGTTTGGAGTCCGGTCAGCTCTACCGAACTACCCCAGGACATGCCCTTCTCTTGTTAGGAGGTGAGCCATGTGGGGATGCCAGATCGGAACTCAGGGGCCGCTGCCCATTCGGGGTCACGCGGCTCGGTGATATAGAACCACCCCGATTGCCACCCCTTTATGGTCTCCACGAAGAAGCCCTCGAGCCAGGTGACGTTGGGCATCTTGCCCAACATGGCGCCTCCGCACTCCGCCTGGCGGCCGCTCACTACCTTCGGCTTGACATTAAAGGTCTTCAGCCATAAGCCGAAGTGGGGCTGGATGTGGAGGAAGGCCTCGCACACGATGATAAACGCCGAGATATTGAGGATGAAGTTCGGGGCCAGATCGTGGAAATCCAGGCCGTAGTAGAACATGAGCCCCCAGACGAATGGGTGGAGAGGGAATCCCAGTCCGTGGAGGAAATGGGTAAGGAACACTACCCTCTCATGGGGCCTAGGGGTGGGGATGAGCTGTGATGTCTACTACACAACCTTCTTCTTGTAGATGTTGTTGGGCCTCCAAGTGCAGCGTTTGTAGGACAGTAGCAAATTTCCCTCAAGTGGATGACCTAAGGTTTATCAATCCGTAGGAGGCGTAGGATGAAGATGGTCTCTCTCAAGCAACCCTGCAACCAAATAACAAAGAGTCTCTTGTGTCCCCAACACACCCAATACAATGGTAAATTGTATAGGTGCACTAGTTCGGCGAAGAGATGGTGATACAAGTGCAATATGGATGGTAGATAAAGGTATTTGTAATCTGAAAATATAAAAACAGCAAGGTAACTAATGATAAAAGTGAGCGTAAACGGTATTGCAATGATAGGAAATAAGGCCTAAGGTTCATACTTTCACTAGTGTAAGTCCTCTCAACAATACTAACATAATTGGATCATAAAATTATCCCTCAACATGCAACAAAGAGTCACTCCAAAGTCACTAATAGCGGAGAACGAACGAAGAGATTATGGTAGGGTACGAAACCACCTCAAAGTTATTCTTTCCAATCAATCCGTTGGGCTATTCCTATAAGTGTCACAAACAGCCCTAGAGTTCGTACTAGAATAACACCTTAAGATAAAAATCAACCAAAACCCTAATGTCACCTAGATACTTCAATGTCACCTCAAGTATCCGTGGGCATGATTATACGATATGCATCACACAATCTCAATTCATCTATTCAACCAACACAAAGAACCTCAAAGAGTGCCCCAAAGTTTCTACCGGAGAATCACGACGAAAACGTGTGCCAACCCCTATGCATAGGTTCCCAATGTCACGAAACCCGCAAGTTGGTCACCAAAACGTACATCAAGTGGCACGTGGTATCCCATTGTCACCACAAATATCCACGGCAAGACATACATCAAGTGTTCTCAAGTATTTAAAGACTCAATCCGATAAGATTACTTCAAAGGGGAAACTCAATTCATTACAAGAGAGAAGAGGGGGGAAGAAACATCATAGGATCCAAATATAATAGCAAAGCTCGCGATACATCAAGATCGTATCATCTCAAGAACACGAGAGAGAGAGAGAGAGATCAAACACATAGCTTCTGATACATACCCTCAGCCCCGAGGGAGAACTACTCCCTCCTCGTCATGGAGAGCACTGGGATGATGAAGATGGCCACCGGAGAAGGATTGCCCCCTCCGGCAGGGTACCGGAACGGGTCTAGATTGAGTTTCGGTGGCTACGAAGGCTTCTGGCAGCGGAACTCCCGATCTATATTGCTCCCAGATGTTTTTAGGGTATATGGAGATATATAGGCGGAAGGAGCACGTCGGTGGAGCTCCGAGGGGCCCACGAGGCAGGGGGGCACACCCAGGGGGGCGCCCTCCACCCTCGTGACCTCCCCGGAAACTTCTTGGAGTAGGGTCCAAGTCTCCTGGATCACGTTCGGTGAGAAGATCACGTTCCCAAAGGTTTCATTCCATTTGGACTCCGTTTGATATTCTGTTTCCTTGAAATACTGAAATAGGCAAAAAACAGCAATTCTGGGCTGGGCCTCCGGTTAATAGGTTAGTCCCAAAAATAATATAAAAGTGGAAAATAAAGCCCAATATAGTCCAAAACAGTAGATAAAGTAGCATGGAGCAATCAAAAATTATAGATATGTTGGAGACGTATCAAGCTGCCCCTCATCTGGGAGCCGGTGCGCGATGTCGTCGGACAGGTATCCGGCTCACCTCAGCTTCTTGATGTGTCCCTCCGTAACGGAGGAGACCATCCACCTGCCTCCCGCTCCGGACATGGTTGGAGAGGGTTGAGGTGGGAAGTGCGGACTTGGGCGCTGGAGCTCGAGTGTGCGAAAATGGATGAGCAAAGGAGGAAGAAGGCGTGGATGAAAAGGTGAATCCTTATCCCTTTATATGGGCGGACGAAACTATGCGTCCTCACTAGCCTGGTAAAACTTGCTTATCCCCCAAGCATCGTAATCGATGGTGTGGTTGGGTTACCCACGCCCGTATTGATGAGAATCCCGTGATAAGGGGACACGATCTCTGCTTTGACAAGACGTGTCAAAAAAACTGCCTCGCGTTATGTGCGGGGCTAGTTAAAGGAAACGGTTCGAATAATCACCGGGCCATGGCATAATGTCGTGTTGCCAAAACAAGTCAGCAAATTGGATTTGTGGAAATATCATTCTCTGTACGGTGGTATGTGGAACTTATTTTGCAGGGTCGGACACTATCCTTGTATTCAAATTCTTTCATGGTGTATTCGGAGGAGGAACCCGCCTTGCAATGCCAAAGACAATACTGCGCGCCGGACCCATCGTCATTGAAAGCCTGGTTCAGGGGCTACTGAGGGAGTCCTGGATTAGGGGGTCTCCGGATAGCCGGATTATATCCTTTGGCCGGACTATTGGACTATGAAGATACAAGATTGAAGACTTCGTCTCGTGTCCGGATGGGACTCTACTTGGCGTGGAAGGCAAGCTGAGCAATACGGATATGTGTATCTCCTCCATTGTAACCGACCTTGTGTAACCCTAGCCCTTTCCGGTGTCTATATAAACCGGAGGGTTTTAGTCCGTAGGACAACATACAATCATACCATAGGCTAGCTTCTAGGGTTTAGCCTCTCCGATCTCGTGGTAGATCTACTCTTGTACTACCCATATCATCAATATTATCAAGCGGGACATAGGGTTTTACCTCCATCAAGAGGGCCCGAACCTGGGTAAAACATCGTGTTCCCTGCCTCCTGTTACCATCCGCCTTAGACGCACAGTTCGGGACCCCCTACCCGAGATCCGCCGGTTTTGACACCGACAGTACTCAAAAGAAAGTTTTACAAATCTTGAATACCAAGCATATTTATTATTAAGCAAATTACCATGCTATTAAGACTCTCAAAATAATCTAAGTGAAGCATGAGAGATCAATAGTTTCTATAAAACAAATCCACCACCGTGCTCTAAAAGATATAAGTGAGGCACTAGAGCAAAATTATATAACTCAAAAGATATAAGTGAAGCACATAGAGTATTCTATCAAATTCCAAATTATGTATAGCTCTCTCAAAAGGTATGTACAGCAAGGATGATTGTGGTAAACTAATAAGCAAAGACTTAAATCATAAAAGACGCTCCAAGCAAAACACATATCATGTGGTGAATAAAAATATAGCTCCAAGTAAAGTTACCGATAGAAGTAGACGAAAGAGGGGATGCCTTCCGGGGCATCCCCAAGCTTTGGCTTTGAGGTGTCCTTAGATTATCTTGGGGGTGCCATGGGCATCCCCAAGCTTAGGCTCTTGCCACTCCTTGTTCCATAATCCATCAAATCTTTACCCAAAACTTGAAAACTTCACAACACAAAACTTAAAGTAGAAAATCTCGTGAGCTACGTTAGCGAAAGAAAACAAAAGACCACTTCAAGTTACTATAATAAACTCATTCTTTATTTACATGGGTGTTATACCTACTGTATTCCAACTTCTCTATGGTTCATAAACTATTTTACTAGCCATAGATTCATTAAAATAAGGAAACAACACACGAAAAACAGAATCTGTCAAAAACAGAACAGTCTGTAGTAATCTGTAGCTAGCGCAAGATCTGTAACCCCAAAACTTCTAAAATAAATTTCTAGACGTGAGGAATTTATATATTAATCATTTTTAAAAAGAATTAACTAAATAGAACTTTCCAAATAAAAATGACAGCAGTTCTCGTGAGCGCTAAAGTTTCTGTTTTTTACAGCAAGTTCAACAAGACTTTCCCCAAGTCTTCCCAACGGTTCTACTTGGCACAAACACTAATTAAACACAAAAAACACAACCAAAACAGAGGCTAAATAATTTATTTATTACTAAAGAGGAACAAAAAGCAAGGAATAAAAATAAAATTGGGTTGCCTCCCAACAAGCGCTATCGTTTAACGCCCCTAGCTAGGCATAACAAGCAAGAATAGATCTAGGTATTGCCATCTTTGGTAGGCAATCCATAAGTGGCTCTCATGATAGATTCATATGGTAATTTTATTTTCTTTCCAGGGATGTGTTCCATGCCCTTTTTTAATGGAAATTGAAATCTAATATTCCCTTCCTTCATATCAATAATTGCACCAACCGTTCTAAGGAAAGGTCTACCGAGAATAATAGGGCAAGAAAAATTGCAATCTATATCAAGAACGATAAAATCTACAGGCACATAATTCCTATTTGCAACAATAATAACATCATTAATTCTTCCCATAGGTTTCTTAATAGTGGAATCCGCAAGATGCAAGTTTAGAGAGCAATCATCAAAATCACGGAAATCTAGCAAATCACACAAAGTTTTGGGAATAGTAGAGACACTAGCACCCAACTCACACAAAGCATAAAACTCATAATCTTTAATTTTAATTTTAATAGTTGGTTCCCACTCATCATAAAGTTTTCTAGGGATAGAATCTTCCAATTCAAGTTTTTCTTCATAAGATTGCATCAAGGCATCAACGATATGTTTAGTAAACGCTTTATTTCGACTATAAGCGTGAGGAAAATTTAGCATGGATTGCAACAAGGAAATACAATCAATCAAAGAGCAATTTTCATAGTTAAATTTCTTGAAATCCATAATAGTGGGTTTAGCAACATCTAGGGTTTTAATTTCTTCAATCCCACTTTTATCAAATTTAGCATCAAGATCAAAAGATTCAGAATTCTTAGAACGCCTTCTAGGTAAAGGTGGATCATATTCAGTCCCATCATTATCAAGATTCATATTGCAAAACAAAGATTTAATAGGGGACACATCAATAACTTTTAGATCTTCATCATTATTTTCATAGGAATCCGGTTTAGCGGCCATCTTATTGACTAAGGTAGCTTGCATATTCGAAATTTCAGCAGTTAATTTTTCAAGACGAGCAATTTCGGATCTTATACCATCAAATTCTTTAGACATATCATCGAGCTATTTATTCATATAACTCATAAAACCTTTTTGTTCCTTAAGCTCATTTCTAAAGAAATTATTATGCTCAAATTGCAAAACCATAAACTTCCTGATGTTGTTTTCGATCTCCTCTAACCTTTTAAGGTGAAGATCACTGAATCTAGGAAGAGCCATCGCGACAAACAAGAAAACTAACACACAAGCAAACAAAAAGGCAAACGGAAAAAAGAGGCAATTAGAGAAAGAGAGGGAGGATAGAGAGAGAGAGAGAGGGCGAATAAAACGGCAAGGGTGAATTAGGGGGAGAGGAAAACGAGATGCAAATGGCAAATAATGTAATGAGGGAGATAGGGATTGTGATGGGTACTTGGTATGTTGACTTTTGCGCAGACTCCCCGGCAACAACGCCAGAAATTCTTCTTGCTACCTCTTGAGCACTGCGTTGGATTTCCCCGAAGAGGAGAGGATGATGCAGCAAAGTAGCGTAAGTATTTCCCTCAGTTTTTGAGAACCAAGGTATCAATCCAGTAGGAGGCTACGCACGAGTCCCTTGTACCTACACAAAAACAATAGCTCAACGCAACCAACACGCTTAGGGGTTGCCAATCCCTTCACGGTCACTTACGAAAGTGAGATCTGATAGAGATGATAAATAATATTTTGGTATTTTGGTATAGAGATGCAAAGTGAAAAGTAAAAGCAAAGCAATAATAAAGTGATGGAGATTGATATGATGAGAAAGAGACCCGGGGCCCATAGGTTTCACTAGTGGCTTCTCTCAAGAGCATAAGTATTCTACGATGGGTGAACAAATTACTGTTGAGCAATTGACAGAATTGAGCATAGTTATGAGAATATCTAGGTATGATCATGTATATAGGCATCACGTCCGAGACAAGTAGACCAACTCCTGCCTGCATCTACTACTATTACTCCACTCATCAACCGCTATGCAGCATGCATCTAGAGTATTAAGTTAAAAACAGAGTAACGCCTTAAGCAAGATGACATGATGTAGAGGGATAGTTTCATGCAATATGATAAAAAACCCATCTTGTTATCCTCGATGGCAACGATACAATACGTGCCTTGCTTCCCCTTCTGTCACTGGGAAAGGACACTGCAAGATCGAACCCAAAGCTAAGCACTTCTCCCATGCATGGCAAGAACAACCAATCTAGTAGGCCAAACCAAACTGATAATTCGAAGAGACTTGCAAAGATAACCAATCATACATAAAAGAATTCAGAGAAGATTCAAATATTATTCATAGATAGACTTGATCATAAACCCACAATTCATCGGTCTCAACAAACACACCGCAAAAAGAAGATTACATCGAATAGATATCCACGAGAGAGGGGGAGAACATTGTATTGAGATCCAAAAAGAGAGAAGAAGCCATCTAGCTACTAACTATGGACCCGTAGGTCTGAAGTAAACTACTCACACTTCATCGGAGGGGCTTGGATGATGATGTAGAAGCCCTCCGTGATTGATGCCCCCTCCGGTGGAGCTCCGGAACAGGCCCCAAGATGGGATCTTGTGGATACAGAAAGTTGCGGCGGTGGAATTAGGTTTTTGGCTCCGTCTCTGATCATTTGGGGGTACGTGGATATATATAGGAGGAAGAAGTACGTCGGTGGAGCAACAGGGGGCCCACGAGGGTGGAGGGCGCGCCAGGGGGGCAGGCGCGCCCCCTACCTCGTGGCCTCCTGCTAATTGGCTTGACGTAGGGTCCAAGTCTCCTGAGTTGTATTCGGTGAGAAAATCACGTTCCTAAAGGTTTCATTCCGTTTGGACTCCGTTTGATATTCCTTTTCTTTGAAACCCTAAAACAGGCAAAAAACAACAATTCTGGGCTGGGCCTCCGGTTAATAGGTTAGTCCCAAAAATAATATAAAAGTGGATAATAAAGCCCAATAATGTCCAAAACAGTAGATAATATAGCATGGAGCAATCAAAAATTATAGATAAGTTGGAGACGTATCACCATGCTGGCCTGACCATGTATAAATAGCGAGCGCCAACCAGACCAAGCGGCGGGCCGTATGAATGCGGGCGCTGGAGTGGGTTTCTAGGCGGCCGCACTTGTTTAATCTTGACAAGCGGCCAGGTCTGCAACCTGTTTGAATGCGGAGACAGTCGTCTGGTCACGTCGCTCCGGATTGAGCATGCACAAAGACCGGGACATGGTGTGAGCGGCACTCTCGGACAGCGAGTCAGTTCAACGCCGGCTTCAGTGAGAGGCTGCATCTGCTCTAGGCCAACATGAATGAGGCGATGACGCTCTGAAGTGGCGCTGACGGGCATGAATGCACGACAAACACTTCGCACGGGATAGGGAACTGGGGTGTCGGACGAGTGCGTGGTAGCGGTCCGGACGCCCGCAAAGCCCTGTGGTTTGCCTCCGGTTTACAGAAAACGGATATCTAGACTGATCCGTGAACCGATGGGGTATCGCATTGGATGAAAAAATGTGTCCAACCTGATCAATCCGAACGGGATGTGGGCGGTTCGAGGGTTCATCGTGAAGATGCCCTTAGACCTTTGCAACACCAAAGATAAATCATAAGAGTTTCGAAAATAAATAAAACAAAAGATCAAGGAAATGATGCAGAATGGCATGCATTTATATCAAATTTCACTTGAGTAGTGGTAAAATTTAGAGCGAAAATCGTCGAAAATTGCTTTTGGAGGCCGAGCACCATGGAGGCCTCCGAATGCAAAATCCAAAATTCATGAAAATTCATATTTCTACACTGCAATTTTTTTAGAAAAACACAGACATACATGAAGGCATAATGCGCAAATGTGTAAATTTTCATGACGAAATACGTTGAAATGAGCGTTGTGCAAATAAAAAAAAACAAATCTAGGGTTTTTTAACACATGATACTACTATTCATCCTCTCACTACTAGGAAAAGGGCTATAGATGATATGGCCACTAATGGCGCACTGGACATGTGGTGTGCCACTACTATATAGTAATGGCGCACCATGAGTTGGTGCGCCATTAGTGTGGTAGACACTAATGGCACACCAGACACACGGTGCGCCATTAGTAACAATTTTTTTATTTTTCCAAAAATACTAATGGCGCACCAGGGAAGAGTGCGCCATTACTAGTTTAACTAGTAATGGCGCACCACCAGCGCACTGCGCCACCACTATTTTTTTTGCAAAACTACTATAATGGCGCACCTCAAGCCGACGACCCACCACACCCTCCCCCACTCCACCGCCGTCGACGACCCACCGCACCCTCCCCCGCTCCATCGCCGCCGACGACCCACCGCATCCTCCCCCGCTCCACCACCGCCGTCGCCGACACCCCGCACCCTCCCCCGCTCCACCGCCGCCGCCGACCCCCCGCATCCTCCCCCGCTCCACCGTCACAAATGAATGCAACTAAAAATCCAAAAAAAAATTTGATTATATTTTCAAATAACAAATTGGATGATATTTTCAAATAACAAATTTAATGAATGCAACAAAAAATAATAAAAAAATTGATGATATTTTTTATATTCATTAATATTTTCAAATAACAAATTTGATGATATTCTTAAAAAAATTATTACTGTTTTTATAAAAATTTATTACTGTTTCATATTCATATTCATTTTCTAAAAAAATATTAGATGCAACATAAAATAATAAAAATAAAAATTTACTTATGGCGCACCGCTGGCTGGTGCGCCATTGCTATCTAAAAAAAGATTACTTATGGCACACCGCTCGGGGGTGCGCCATTGCTATAAAAAAACATACTAATGGCGCACCGCTAGGGGCTGCGCCATTAGTAATCTTCCCCTAGCTAATTCGCCCGATCCCTTCGTCTCTCCCTCGCCAGATCCACTTCCCCCCTCGCTCCACACCCGCCCCGACGACCCCCGCGCTCCGCCTCGCCGTCTCGGTCCTTGCTGCCGACGGCCTGCCGCCACGACTGCCAGCCCCCGGAGCACTAGGAGGAGGAGGCCCGCGTCCACCAGGAGAGGAGGCCCGAGCACTTCTTCTTCCTCCGCTCGCCGTCGCCACCGCTGCTCCCCATCTCGCCGTCGCCACCGCGGTGAGCTCCTCCCTCGCCCCCTTCCCCCCTCCCTCCGGGCTGCCCTGCTGCTCACTGATCCCGCTCTCCTCTGCTACTAACTGTTGTTGCATTTCAGTGACTGAGATTTTCTTCTAATTTAGTTAGTTAGTCTAATTAGTTAGTTTAGTTTAGGCACTAGTTTAGTTAGTTAGTCTAATTAGTTAGTTAGTTAGTCTAATTAGTTATTTAGTTAATTAGTTAGTTTAGGCTCCTTGTTTAGGGACTAGTTTAGTTAGTTAGTCTAATTAGTTAGTTTATTTAGGCACTAGTTTTGTTGCCCTGTGTGTCCATTTCAGTGACTGAGATTTTCTTCTAGTTCCTAGGAGAAAATAATTTGTAGATGCACCATTTACCTGATTAAATGGCATCCTCCTCTGCTCTGCTGCTTACCCAAATACATGTGCATGGGGTAGTGGTACTGAGGGAGTCCTGGATTAGGGGGTCTCCGGACAGCCGGACTATCTCCATTGGCCGGACTGTTAGACTATGAAGATACAAGATTGAAGACTTCGTCTCGTGTCCGGATGGGACTCTACTTGGCGTGGAAGGCAAGCTAGGCAATACGGATATGGATATCTCCTCCTTTGTAACCGACCTTGTGTAACCCTAACCCTCTCCGGTGTCTATATAACCGAAGGGTTTTAGTCCGTAGGACGACAATCATAACATACAATCATACCATAGGCTAGCTTCTAGGGTTTAGCCTCTCTGATCTCGTGGTAGATCTACTCTTGTAACACCCATATCATCAATATTAATCAAGCAGGACATATGGTTTTACCTCCATCAAGAGGGCTTGAACCTGGGTAAAACATCGTGTCCCCTGCCTCCTGTTACCATCCGGCCTAGACGCACAGTTCGGGACCCCCTACCCGAGATCCGCCGGGTTTGACACCGACATTGGTGCTTTCATTAAGAGTTCCTCTGTGTCGTCGCTGTTAGGCTTGATGGCTCCTACTATCATCGATAGCGATGCGGTCCAGGGTGAGACTTTTCTCCCCGGACAGATCTTCGTATTCGGCGGCTTTGCACCGCGGGCTAATTCGCTTGGCCATCTGGAGCAGATTGAAAGCTACGCCCCTGGCCATCAGGTCAGATTTGGAAGTTTGAACTACACGGCCAACATCCGCGGAGACTTGATCTTCGACGGATTCGAGCCACAGCCGGGCGCGCCGCACTGTCGCGATGGGTATGACCTAGCTCTGCCGCCGAACAGTACCCCAGAGGCCGCACCCGCACCAGCTCCGACCCTTAGCTCGGAGCCAGCTGTGCCAATCGAGGACAGGTGGTTAGACACCGCCTCAGGGGCTGTAGTCTCAGCAGCGATCGAGCCAAACACCAGCATAATCCTCTGCGCAGCCCGTGACTCCAAGGTGTCGGACTCTTTTTCTGACTCCGCACCGCCCGTGCCCCTGCCAATCGAATCCGATTGGGCGCCGATCACGGAATTCACCGCCGTAGATATCTTTCAGCACTCGCCCTTTGGCGACATTCTGAATTCACTAAGGTCTCTCTCTTTGTCAGGAGAGCCCTGGCCGGATTATGGCCAACATGATTGGGATGCAGACGACAAAGAAATTCGACGCCCACCCACCACCCACTTCGTAGCCACTATCGATGATTTAACCGACATGCTCGACTTCGACTCCAAAGACATTGACGGTATGGACGACGATGTAGGAGACGAACATGAACCAGCACCTATAGGGCACTGGAAAGCCACCTCGTCATATGACATATACATGGTGGATACACCCAATGAAGGCAATGGCGACGAGATAGCGGAGGATGACCCCTCCCAAAAGCAACCCAAGCGCCGATGTCAGCGGCGCCGCTCTAAGTCCCGCCAAAGAAAAATTGGTGATACCGACACAGGAGATAATAATACTCCGGACAGTGCCGAAGACAACAACAATCCCCTCCAGCAAGATTTAGAGCAGGAGGATGAAGGAGCCAGCTCTCCTGAGAGAGCGGCAGATGGAGAGGAGGAGGATGATAATTACATCCCCCCTCCAAAGACGAGGCAAGCCTCGGTGATGATGAATTCTCCGTCCTAGAGGATCCCGTCGAACAAGATCGCTTCAAGCGCCGGCTTATGGCCACGACAAATAGCCTGAAGAAAAAGCAGCAGCAGCTTCAAGCTGATCAAGATCTGCTAGCTGACAAATGGACTAAAGTCCTCGCGGCCGAGGAATATAAACTCGAGCGCCCCTCCAAGAGTTACCCAAGGCGCAGGTTACTACCCGACTAGAGGAAGAAGCGTATGACACGGCTGATCGACCACCTCATGGCCGCGATAGGGAGGCTTTCCAGCCAAAAGCTCAGCCTCCACCCCAACGCCATTCGAATAAAAAGGCATGGGGAGATACGCTAGACCTGCAAGACATATTGGAGGACAAGGCAAAGCATTCAAGATCGATCTACGGATCACGAGGGCGCACCACTCTGCGAGACGACAAACGTCGCGCTGGATACAGTAAAAGCAAATCCGGCCGGGCCGAACACAGTGGGCAAGATCCATTCGAGCTGCGTCGAGATATAGCCCAATACAGAGGCGCCGCACACCCCTTATGCTTCACAGACGAAGTAATGGAACATCAATTCCCAGAAGGTTTCAAACCTGTAAACATTGAATCATACAACGGCACAACAGATCCCGCAGTATGGATTGAGGACTTCCTCCTCCACATCCACATGGCCCGCGGTGATGACTTACACGCCATCAAATACCTCCCACTAAAGCTCAAAGGATTAGCATGGCATTGGCTTAACAGCTTGCCAACGGACTCCATTAGCTGTTGGGAAGATCTGGAAGCCGCATTCCTCGACAACTTTCAGGGCACTTATGTGCGACCACCAGACGCCGATGATTTGAGCCACATAATTCAGCAGCCATAAGAGTCGGCCAGGCAATTTTGGACTCGGTTCCTTACAAAGAAAAATCAAATCGTCGACTGTCCGGATGCGGAGGCCTTAGCGGCTTTCAAGCACAACATCTGAGATGAGTGGCTAGCCCGACACCTTGGTCAGGAAAAGCCAAAATCTATGGCAGCTCTCACGACGTTCATGACCCGCTTTTACACGGGAGAAGACAGCTGGCTGGCTCGCAGTAATAACATATCAAAGAACCATGGTACCTCAGATACCAAGGACAACAATAGCAGGTAGCGAAAATATTAAGGATATGGCAGTCAATGCCGGATTCAAAGGCTCTAAACCCGGTCAGCGGAAAAAGCCATTCAAACAAAGTACGCCGGGTCCGTCCAGCTTGGACCATATACTCGATCGCTCGTGTCAAATACACGGCACCCCAGACAAGCCAGCCAATCACACCAACAGGGATTGTTGGGTGTTCAAGCAGGCCGGCAAGTTAATTGCCGAAAACAAGGACAAGGGGCCGCATAGCGATGACGAGGAGGAACCCCGGCAGCCGCACACTGGAGGATAGAAGAGCTTTCCCGTGCAAGTGCGGACGATGAACATGATATACGCAACCCACATCCCCAAGAGGGAGCGGAAGCGTGCGCTCAGGGACGTATATGCGTTGGAGCCAGTCGCCCCAAAGTTCAACCCTTGGTCCTCCTGCCCGATCACCTTCGATCGCAGGGACCACCCCACTAGTATCCGTCATGGCGGATTTGCCGCGCTGGTCCTAGACCCAATCATCGACGGATTTCACCTCACTCGAGTCCTTATGGACGGCGGCAGCATCCTGAACCTGCTTTATCAGGACACAGTGTGCAAAATGGGTATAGACCCCTCAAGGATCAAACCCACAAAAATGACCTTTAAGGGTGTCATTCTAGGCGTAGAGGCCCATTGCACAGGCTCAATTACACTGGAGGTGGTCTTCGGATCCCCGGATAACTTCCGAAGCAAAGAGTTAATCTTCGATATAGTTCCGTTCCGCAGTGGTTATCATGCGTTGCTCGGGCGAACTGCATTTGCTAGATTCAATGCGGTACCGCATTATGCATACCTCAAGCTCAAGATGCCAGGACCTCGCGGAGTCATTACAGTCAATGGAAACACAGAGCGCTCCCTCCGAACAGAGGAGCACACCGCGGCCCTCGCAGCAGAAGCGCAAAGCAGCCTCTCAAGGCAATCAACCAGTTCGGCGTTTCAAAGCCCGGACACCTTCAAGTGCGCTCGGGGCTATCGGCAAATAGACCGCCTGGCGCAATCTGAGCTCGTGTAGCAATACGGCGGCCACCCCAATCCCAGCCCAGCGGCGAAACTCGTGCCGCGCGTACATAATTACGCATTAAAAATACCATGGGCATAGGTGGGGAGGGGGGCACAACTGCGACACGCCCCAAGACGCGGCCTAAACCGCACTAGCGGCTTCCCGTTCGGTTATTTTTCTTTTTCTTTCAGGACCTTAATCTCTAGAAACACTGTCCGACAGCACTATTGCCGAACACATGATGCAGCAACCAAGGAGGCAGACAGCTACGTTATACCACGGAATTCCCAGGTTGATTACAGTAATGAGCGAAATATTCGATTTCATATCATTCCTCAGCTTGCCCTTGGAAGGGACATAGTCCTACTCTTTGCTTATCGCACTATCTGTATCACTCCGCTTTAACACAATTTTTCAATAAACAATGCATGACATTACGACTATTATTGCATTCTTGTTATATATATATATATATATCTATGTGTCCATTAATGACGCCTTGCAACCGTACACTCTGGTACGGCCAATACACCAGGGGCTTACGTACCCCACAATGCGGTGTGAAAAGCCCGAACACTTTCACAAGTGTGGCACCCCGAACTTATAGCATTATATGCATCAGCTCTGAATCATGTCTTTGGTCAAATGTTGGGTTTGCCCGACTCCTATGTTTTGGTACCTTACATTCTGCTCTATCGGCTAAGGTAGCGCTAGGAGAACTACTGCGATTGTGCCCCGGTTCTGCCGGGCTGAGCACCTCAGTAGAGAAAGCTAAAACTGACTGTCATGATAAGGCGAGAGACTAGTCGCTGTTCGGCGAGGTTTTTTTCGAGTCCCTAAAGACTTATGCCGCTTAGGGCGAGGGGCCGGCCCAGTCCGGCTTACAGGCGTGTATCACGCCCCGAATTCGGCCTTCCGAATACCAGGGGCTTCGCCGGAATTTAAAATTATAAAATTCTATGGCTAAGTGAGAGTGATAAAGCATTATTAGTCCGGTTGCCTTGTTCGTTGTGCTGAGCACCTCCCTCGAAGGACCCAAATACGGGAACAAGAGTGCTCAGGTTTATCCCGAACACCCCAGCACTCATGGCATGGGGGCAGAAGCTGAGGACTAGCCATCTCTCAGATTGGATAAACAGCCAAACAGAAGGTAATATTTTAAATTTAAACAGACGTTGCATAGCGCATATGAAACAAGTTTTCATACATACAGGATAAAACGAGCAAGTCTCATTCAAATACTACATCTTTTGAACACTCATCCACGATAAGACGGGCACCCGACAAAACACCCTCGTAGTACATCTCGGGGTGGCGGTGCTCCTTGCCCTCCGGCAGCCCCTCCTTGATCAGCTTCACAGCGTCTAGCTTGACCCACTGCATTTTTACACGGGCGGAAGCCCGGCGTGCACCTTCAATGCAGATGGATCGCTTGACGAGCTCCAGCCATGGGCAGGCATCCACAAGCCGCCTCACCAGGCTGAAGAAGCTGTTCGGAAGGGCGTTACCAGGCCACAGCCGGACTATAAAGCCCTTCATGGCCTGATCGGCCGCCTTATGTAGCTCGACCATCTACTTCAGCTGGTCGCTCATCGGCACCGGATGTTCGGCCTCAGCATACTAAGACCAGAACAGCTTCTCCGTCGAGCTTCCGTCCTCGGCTGGTAAAATTATGCGGCATCGGACACACTGCGGGGCAAATCTGCGGATGCTCCTGAAGAGCTCCGGATCCGGGTAAGTAATCGGTAATTTACTTTTACATGCTTGCTTTGCATATAGAAAGCCTTACCCGCCGCTATCTTATTCATCGCGTCGATCTCTTGGAGGGCCTTCTGGGCCTCGGCCTTGGCACTCTTTGCGCTCTCACGGGCCGCGGCAAGCTCAGACTCTCACGTCTTCAAGTCAAGCTCCAACGCCTCGTGCTTCGTCACGAGAGCCTGGAGCTCTTGCTGCACCTCGCCCACCCGAGCTTCGTGCTTCTCTCGCTCGGTGTGTTCCTTTGCCGCTGTATCTTCGGCCTTGGTCAGCGCTTGCTTCAGGGTCCCACCTCAGTCGTGGCCCCTGGCAAACATACAATGATCCTGTCATTTTGCAATCGCGTCCTTTTTTTATACATATCTATAGACGGGGTATTACTTACCCTTGTTCTCCTCGAGCTGCCTCTTGGCAAGGCTGAGCTCCTTCTTGGACCCCTTGAGGTCCTGCTTCAGTATGGCGACCTCCGCAGTTACTGTGGCGGATGCCAGCAACGAAGCCTGCATATGCATATTGACATACTTATATTAGACTCCTGCGATATTATTTGATCCTCTGTTCGGCTTTTCTTTGTGAACACCGAACAAAGCATCACGGGCTACTGAAAGGATCGATATGGTTGACTAGAGGGGGGGGGGGTGAATAGGCAACTAACAATTTTTAACTTTTCTTTAGCAATTTAAACTTTGCATCAAAGTAGGTTGTCTAGATATGCAACTAGATGAGCAACCTATATGATGCAACACGAATAGGAACACAAGCAAGCAAGATATATGAAACAAATAAGCTACACAAGTAAAGGCACGAGATAACCAAGAGTGGAGACGGTGGAGACGAGGATGTGTTGCCGAAGTTCCTTCCCTTTGAGAGGAAGTACGTCTCCATTGGAGCGATGTGGAGGCACAATGCTCCCCAAGAAGCCACTAGGGCCACCGTAATCTCCTCACGCCCTCACACAATGCGAGATGCCGTGATTCCACTATTGGTGCCCTTGGAGGCGGCGACCGAACCTTTACAAACGAGGTTGGGGCAATCTCCACAACTCAATTGGAGGCTCCCAACGACACCACGAAGCTTCACCACAATGGACTATGGCTTCGCGGTGACCTCAACCGTCTAGGATGCTCAAACACCCAAGAGTAACAAGATCCGCAAGGGATTAGTAGGGGGGAATCAAATATCTCTTGGTGGAAGTGTAGATCGGGGCCTTCTCAACCACTCCCGAGCAAATCAACAAGTTTGGTTGGCTAGGGAGTGAGATCGGGCGAAAATGGAGCTTGGAGCAATAATGGAGCTTTAATGGTGGAAGAGGTGAGTCAACGGGGAAGAAGGAGACCCTTTATATAGTGTGTGGAAAAGATCCAACCGTTACCCACCAACCAGCCCGCGGCCAGCGGTACTACCGCGCCTGGCCAGCGGTACTACCGCAAGGCCGCGCGGTACTACTGCTTGCAACCAAGCGGTACTACCGCACGGCAGTGCGGTACAACCGTACCGTCCCACGGTACTGCCGCGACCCCAGCACAGAAACAGACGCAAGCTGGGGGCGGTACTTCCGCACGCGCGGTACTACCGCGCCCCCATGCGGTACTACCGCAAGGCAAAAGTCCCAGCCAGGGGGAAGGGGAACTTCCGTGCCTACTTCCGCAAATAAACGGAAGTAGCAAAAACCCGACACAGTAGTACTACCGAGGGGCGGTACTACTGCCTGACCGCATAGCGCGGTACTACCGCACGGCGAAAGCGGTACTACCGCGGCAGGTGCGGATGTAAAAAATTACATCCGCTCCTACTACCGCAAGGGGGCGGCACTAGCCTGGTGGGCAGCGGTAGTGCGGCTCCAGGGGAGCGGTACTACCGTGAGCACCAGCGGTACTACCGCGCCACGGCGCGGTACTACCGTGGATGCCTACGGTACTACCGTTGATCCAGGAGCAGTACTACCGCAACCACAACAGCAGCCAGTCAAAGGAGGCAGGAAAAACGGAGGAAGCTCCAAGGAAGAAGGAGGGGATAAAAGGAGACGTGTACGTGATGATTCCACCCAAACCTTTCCAACGCGGACCCCCTCTTAATAGTACGGCTTTCCTACGACTCAAATCCACCAAAAAGAAACGTAGAAAAGACGCCGTCTTCGTCAGTCTTCGAGGGGCACCCAATCGTCTTGTGCCTAGCAAAGAAGTGTCTGGAAAACTCATGGCACACGATTAGTCCGCAAATGCGTTGTCATCAATCACCAAAACACTTAGGGATAAATATGTCCTTACAATCTCCCCCTTTTTGGTGGATTGATGACAAAACGGGATTTGCACAAGGAAAAATACTATTAAGTAAAAGCAAACCCCTCCTCTCTATAATATAGACGGGCTCCCCCTAAATGTGTGCCACCTAGATGAGCACGAATACTAGGAACAGAGCTCCCCCTATATTATAGAGACAAGGCAAATTTATCACTAGACAAGATAGTACAGACATAAGATAACTAAGATAGATAGAGTGCATATGTCTTACACCATATGGAGGATAGGTCTCGAAGGCACAAACCGAACAAAAGCAAACGAGGCAAACGAGGTCCAAACGACAAAGCAAACAAACACACCAAGCACGACACAACGCAAATCCCTACACTCTCTCCCCCTTTGGCATCGAGACGCCAAAAAGGCAGAGAGGACACCTACACACACGGGGTGGCTCAGGCAGAGAAGTCGTCCCACTGCTCCTCGTGCTCCTCGTCAGACTCAGCGGCGGGGATAGTCTCCTCGATGTCATCCTCTGAACTGGTCCACTTGTAGCCCTGCTTTGACATCCAGGCAGCCTCAGGTGTGATGACGTCCTCAGACCCGCCAGACACATCCTCTCCAAAGAGCCTCATCACCTTCTTGTCACGGCGGCGACTCTCCTTGTCAGTCACGTGAGCCCTGTACTGTCCCTTCGCCTGCATGCAGAAGAGAGTCTTCATCTTGTCCTTCAGCTTCTTGGCCCATGACGGCTCAGAGGAAGAAGTGGTGGACCTAGCAGCACGGTCCTCAGCAGCAGTCTCAGCAGCAGCAGCCTCCCCCTCACCAGCAGCCCTCCTAGCAGAAGATGCCTCAGCACGGGTAGTGGTGTTGGCCCAGTTGGGCTTGACGCGGAGGCTGATGGACTCATGGCGAATCCAGTCTGGAGCAAGGAACTCATCACCTGGATACGTCTTCTCCCAAGTGGTGGAGAGCAGCAGAAACAGGTACGGTCCATAGATAGGTACCTTGCGAGTGAACACCGCAAACCGAAGCTCACACCACATGATGTGTGAGACATCAAGTGGCTGAGTCTGAGAAGTACGTGCCTCTGCACACAAGAGCAACATGTCCACTAGATATGCATGAACCTTGTCCTTGTCGCCAATGCGTGGGAACAGAGTGTTGCGGAAGATGCGATGCATGATATCCAGAAAGGAGTTCAACACCCAAGATGACTTGCCATTGGGGAGTACCTTCTCAACAAGGAAGGGCTGAAGCTGGTTCTTGTTGGCAGACTCAGAGTTGGCATGGGGGCGAACGCCAACGGGGGTGTGAAGCCCGTCATCAGGAATGTGCAGCAGATCCATGAACTCTTTCCATGTAGCAGACAGCTGACGGCCATTGGTCATCCAGGTCATCCTCCGCTCCTCCCCGGGATGAAAGTACACTGAGGCAAAGAACTGACAGATAAGCTCAGGGTCATAGTCAAGGTGAAAGGAGATCACCGGCTCAATAGCAAACTGCTCCACCAAGTCCAGAGCCTCTCCAAAATAGTCACGAAACTTGTCTTTCCGCAGGTGATGCATGTCTATCCACTTGACATCCACGAAGGTATTCTGCTTGTTCTTGATCACATCCAGATAGATGAGAGCCTGTTGCTTGGTCCAGAACAACTCGGTGCCTCTGAGGATAGCCCGAGGATTCACATAGGGATTGATCTTCCGGCGCTCAACATACTCAGTGGTTGAAATCTCGTCCATGCCCTTAGCCGGTTCCTTTTGCTTGCTGGCAGTGGTCTTGACATTGCGCTTGGGGGCATTGGAGCCCTCTGGGGCTTCATCTTGGGGGTTGCGCAGACGCTTGGAGCCAGTGTCACGACTGGGATTGGAACGGCGAGAGCCACCACCTGAGACACAGAACGCAAAAACACCCACAACAGCCAAGAGAGATTAATGCAAAGACCACAACAAAGCAAGTGAAACAAGTAGAAAGCACACATGATAAATGCCTAGAGAGAGATTTGATCCCTACGGTAGTACTGCCAAGAGCTGCGGAGCTAAGAGAGTAGTACGGCTCTTAGACGCGGTAGTACCGTGCAAGATCACGGTAGTACCGGGTGTAGGAGCGGTAGTACGACCTTAGCGCCACGGCCGGCGCGGTAGTACCGCGTCTGTGGAGCGGTAGTACCGCACGGTACGGTAGTACCGCACCTGACGGGCGGTAGTACCGCAAGAGCGGTAGTACCGCACATCGGGCACGGTAGTACCGCACCGCGTCAGATCTGAACTGGTTCAAATCTGAGAAAGCCCGCGAAACCACGGTGGTACTATGGTTGGACAAAGCTACCACAAGACAGCATATCAAGTATGTTTCCTACGCATCACGACTCTCCTACATCCTACTCTTGCATAGATTTGGCCTAAAATCTCAAGAACGACAAGTTTCTCCCCAAAAGCCTAGAAGCAAGAGAACAGCCAAGAAAAAGAGGGATTTGGGGAAAAACCTTGGTCCATGGCAAGAGGAAGTGGTGGGGAACGATCCCACCGGTCAGAATCCGAGGAGAGTGGCCGGAGACGGAGATCCGACGAGGGCCTCCGGCGCCGTTCTTGAGAGGGAGAGACGTGGAGAGAGAGACAATGAATGGGTATGGGGAGTTGGAACTCCCTTGCCCGAGTCATAACCCCCACACGCCCTTGACGGAGCGGTAGTACCGTGCCCAGACATGGTAGTACTGCACGGTGCGGTACTTCCGAAGTACCGCACCAGAGCGGTAGTACTGTGCTGTGGTGCGGTAGTACCGTGCCTCCCAAAGCGGTAGTACCGCGCCCAGACGCGGTAGTACCGTGGGCTCAAGAAGATGCACGTTTCGAGCGCGAAAAACTGGATCTTTGCACAAACCACTCCGAGCCAACACGACACCACAAGACCACGCAACACACAAAACCAGAAAGGCACACGACAAATGAACCAACCACGAGACACCACCTCTCCAAAAGAGAGGGCGGTGGCCGTAGCCACCTATGTTTGAGTCAATTGGTATGGCACCGCGAAGAATTATCCTTGGGTCCATGACCAAAACTCGTCTTTGAAGCACAAGTACCATCAAACATGGCTAATGTGAAAGACTTGATTGATTTATGCATAATGGGGGGAGGGAGAGTTCATTGAGAGAACATCACTCCCCCTATGTCCATGCCTACATCTAAATAGGACAACACATTGAGTATGGTGAGGTGTGCAAGGGTTCAAGCAACATTGCTCGAATCGATGATATTTAGCTCATGCCTTAACTCGCGAAATCTTGCTTCATCCAAGGGCTTCGTGAAGATATCTGCAAGGTTATCATGAGTGTTGACGTAGTTGAGCTCGATCTCTCCTCGCCTAATGTGATCCCGGATGAAGTGATACCGGATCTCAATATGCTTCGTCTTGAAGTGTTGCACCGGGTTGAGAGAGATCTTGATGGCACTTTAATTGTCACACCAAAGAGTCACTTTGTCACAGGTGACACCATAATCCTTTAAAGTTTGCCTCATCCATAAGAGTTGTGCACAACAACTACCGGCTGCCACATACTCCGCTTCGGTGGACGAGAGAGACACACAACTTTGCTTTTTGGAAGACCAACTTACCAAAGATCAACCAAGGAATTGGCACCCTCCGAAAGTGGACTTTCTATCCACTTTGTCTCCCGCCCAATCGGAATCCGAGTACCCTACAAGCTTGAAGTTTGATCCTCTTGGGTACCATAAGCCAAAGTTTGGGGTATGAGCCAAATATCGAAAGATTCGTTTGACCGCCACATAGTGACTTTCCTTAGGTGCGGCTTGAAACTGTGCACAAATTCCCACACTCAACATGATGTCCGGTCTAGATGCACAAAGGTAAAGCAAGGATCCAATCATGGAATGATATACCTTTTGATCCACCACTTTACCATTGGGATCTAAGTCAAGTTGGCACTTGGTGGGCATTGGAGTGGAAGCCGGCTTGACGTCACTTAGCTTGAATCTCTTGAGCATGTCTTGAGTGTATTTGGATTGATTGATGAAGGTTCCTTCTCTTCTTTGCTTCACTTCGAACCCTAGAAAGAACTTCAACTCTCCATGGACATCTCGAACTTTGATGTCATGAGAGCGGCAAATTCCTCATTGAAAGCTTTGTTAGGAGAACCAAAGATAATATCATCAACATATAATTGGCACACAAACAACTCCGCTTTGACCTTCTTAGTAAAAAGAGTGGGGTCGATTAGCCCAACTTCAAAACCACGGTCTTGTAACAACTCGGTAAGGTGGTCATACCACGCATGTGGGGCTTGTTTAAGGCCGTAGAGTGCCTTATCGAGTTGATACACATGATCGGGAAAGTAGGGATCCTCGAACCCGGGGGGTTGCTTGACGTAAACCAATTCATTAATGGGACCATTAAGAAAAGCACTCTTCACATCCATTTGTTGTAACTTAAAGTTATGATGAGAAGCATATGCAATCAACATGCGAATGGATTCAAGACGAGCAACGGGAGCAAAGGTTTCACCGTAGTCGATACCCTCGACTTGGGAGTAGCCTTGTGCTACCAAACGAGCCTTGTTGCGAATGATAATCCCATGGGCATCTTGCTTGTTCTTGAATATCCACTTGGTTCCAATGACATTGTGGTTCCCCGTTGGCCTTGGCACCAATCTCCACACTTTCTTGCGCTCGAAGTTGTTGAGTTCTTCGTGCATGGCATTGAGCCAATCCGGATCTTCTAGCGCCTCATAGACCTTGGAGGCATGACGCTCTAATTCCTCCTCGGTGGTGAGTTAAGGAGCGGTTACTTGATCATCTTGAGCGCCGTCATGAATTTGTTCTTGATCTTGAACTTGCTCGGGGGAGAGAACTTGACCTTGGGCATCACTTGGTGTGTCCACACCATCTTGAGTATGATCTTGCCCTTGGTCTTGTTCATGAGGTTGAGGGCCTTCACTTTGTTCTTCGGAAGTGTGTGGGCCTTGGGTTGGTGATGGCTCCACTTGAGTGGACCATTGTCCTTCTCCTTCGGCCACAAGGGGTTCCTCAATGGGTAGGATGAAACCAACACCCATTCTTCTTATGGCTTGAGGAGGAATTTCATCACCTACATCACAAGTGCCACTTTGCTCCACTTGGGAGCCGTTATTCTCATCAAACTCCACGTTACACGTCTCCTCAATAAGTCCCGTGGATTTATTGAGGACACGGTAAGCATGAGAGTTTGTAGCATAACCAACAAATATGCCCTCATAAGCTCTAGCCTCAAATTTAGACAACCGAACACCTTTCTTGAGAATGAAACACTTACACCCGAATACCCGAAAGTACTTGAGGTTGGGCTTGTTACCGGTGAGTATTTCATATGGAGTCTTGTTCAATCCCTTGCGGAGGTAGAGCCGATTTGATGCATGACACGCGGTGTTGATGGCTTCGGCCCAAAAGTTGTACGGAGACTTGAACTCCGCCATCATGGTCCTTGCCGCATCCATCAACATCTGGTTCTTCCTCTCTGCAACAAAGTTTTGTTGAGGGGTGTAGGGTGCGGAATATTGATACTTGATTCCCTCGTCACTAAGAAACTCATCCAAGGTGTAGTTCTTGAACTCGGTGCCGTTGTCACTTCTTATTGTCAAGATCTTTGCATTGTGTTGACGTTGTGCTTCATTTGCAAAGTCAACGACGGTTTGTTGGGTCTCGCTCTTCCTCTTGAAGAAATACACCCACGTGTACCTTGAGTAGTCATCCACAATCACCAAGCAATACTTCCTACCTCCAAGACTATTGAAGGATGGAGGCCCAAAGAGATCCATGTGAAGGAGCTCCAAAGGCCTCTTTGAATAAATGATAGTCGTGGGAGGGTGAGCCTTCTCATGTAGCTTTCCTTCGATACAGGCACTGCAAGCACGATCTTTAGCAAAACTAACATTCGTTAGTCCACGGACATGGTCCCCCTTGAGGAGACTTTGCAAAGATCTCATATTGACATGGGCTAAACGGTGATGCCAAAGCCATCCCACATCAACTTTAGCCATTAGGCATGTCGCGGTCTTAGTGGGTCGCTCCAAAAAGTTAATCACATATAGACTGTTCTCGACATGCCCTACAAAGGCTACTTTAAGAGTCTTGCTCCACAAGAGGGCCACGGTATCGATATCAAAGAAAGTGGCAAAGCCCAAGATAGCAAGTTGATGAACAGAAAGTAAATTGTATGCAAGGGACTCAACAAGCATGACCTTCTCGATCGTGAGATCATGAGAGATGACCACCTTGCCAAGTCCCAATACCTTAGAAGATGAGGCGTCACCCCACTCGACATTGGTGGGCATAGATGGAACCTTGTGCACGTCCACCACCAAGTCCTTGCTTCCGGTCATATGATTTGTAGCTCCGCTATCGGGCAACCATGACCCCCCACTAGAAGCAAACACCTACAAGAGATCAATGCTTGGTTTTAGGTACCCATTTTGTAATGGGTCCTTTGATGTTAGAAACAAGGGTTTTTGGAACCCAAATAGACCACTCAATGTTGGAAATATGCCCTAGAGGCAATAATAAATTAGTTATTATTATATTTCCTTGTTCATGATAATCGTTTATTATCCATGCTAGAATTGTATTGATAGGAAACTCAGATACATGTGTGGATACATAGACAACACCATGTCCCTAGTAAGCCTCTAGTTGACTAGCTCATTGATCAATAGATGGTTACGGTTTCCTGACCATGGACATTGGATGTTGTTGATAACGGGATCACATCATTAGGAGAATGATGTGATGGACAAGACCCAATACTAAGCCTAGCACAAGATCATGTAGTTCGTATGCTAAAGCTTTTCTAATGTCAAGTATCATTTCCTTAGACCATGAGATTGTGCAACTCCCAGATACCGTAGGAATACTTTGGGTGTGCCAAACGTCACAACGTAACTGGGTGGCTATAAAGGTACATTACAGGTATCGCCGAAAGTGTCTGTTGGGTTGGCACGAATCGAGACTGGGATTTCTCACTTCGTGTAAACGGAGAGGTATCTCTGGGCCCACTCGGTAGGACATCATCATAATGTGCACAATGTGATCAAGGAGTTGATCACGGGATGATGTGTTACGGAACGAGTAAAGAGACTTGCCGGTAACAAGATTGAACAAGGTATCGGGATACTGGCGATCGAATCTCGGGCAAGTATCGTACCGATAGACAAAGGGAATTGTATACGGGATTGATTAAGTCCTTGACATCGTGGTTCATCCGATGAGATCATCGTGGAACATGTGGGAGCCAACATGGGTATCCAGATCCCGCTGTTGGTTATTGACCGGAGGATGTCTCGGTCATGTCTGCATGGTTCCCGAACCCGTAGGGTCTACACACTTAAGGTTCGGTGACGCTAGGGTTATAGAGATATTAGTATGCGGTAACCCGAAAGTTGTTCGGAGTCCCGGATGAGATCCCGGATGTCACGAGGAGTTCCGGAATGGTCCGAGGTAAAGATTTATATATGGAAAGTCTTGTTTTGGTCGCAGGAAAAATTTCGCGCATTATCGGTATTGTACCGGGAGTGGCGAAAGGGGTCCGGGGGTCCACCAAGGGGGTCCACCTGCCTCGGGGGGCCACATGGGCTGTAGGGGTGTGCGCCTTGGCCTATATGGGCCAAGGGCACCAGCCCCAAGAGGCCCATGCGCCAAGAGATAAGGGAAAGGAAGAGTCCTAAAGGGGGAAGGCACCTCCTAGGTGCCTTGGGGAGGATGGACTCCTCCCTGGCCGCACCCTTCCTTGGAGGAAGGGCCAAGGCTGCACCCCCTCTTCCTTGGCCCTATATATAGTGGGGGGAAGGGAGGGCAGCCTAACCTAAGCCCTGGCGCCTCCCTCTCCCTCCCATGACACATCTCCCTCCTCCCGCAGCGCTTGGTGAAGCCCTGTTGGAATCCCGCTACTTCCACCACCACGCCGTCGTGTTGTTGGATCTCCATCAACCTATCCTCCCCCTTGTTGGATCAAGAAGGAAGAGATGTTTCTGCTCCATACATGTGTTGAATGCGGAGGTGCCGTCCGTTCGGCGCTAGGATCATCGGTGATTTGGATCACGACGAGTACGACTCCATCAACCCCGTTCTCTTGAACGCTTCCGCGCGCGATCTACAAGGGTATGTAGATCCACTCCTCCCTCGTTGCTAGATGACTCCATAGATTGATCTTGGTGACACGTAGGAAAATTTTGAATTATTGCTACGTTCCCCAACAGTGGCATCATGAGCTAGGTCTATGCGTAGTTTCTATGCACGAGTAGAACACAAAGTAGTTGTGGGCGTTGATTTTGTTCAATATGCTTACCGTTACTAGTCCAATCTTGATTCGGCGGCATTGTGGGATGAAGCGGCCCGGACCGACCTTACACGTACTCTTACGTGAGACTGGTTCCACCGACTGACATGCACTAGTTGCATAAGGTGGCTAGCGGGTGTCTGTCTCTCCCACTTTAGTCGGATCGGATTCGATGAAAAGGGTCCTTATGAAGGGTAAATAGCAATTGGCATATCACGTTGTGGTTTTTGCGTAGGTAAGAAACGTTCTTGCTAGAAACCCATAGCAGCCACGTAAAACATGCAAACAACAATTAGAGGACGTCTAACTTGTTTTTGCAGGGTATGCTATGTGATGTGATATGGCCAAGAAGAATGTGATGAATGATATGTGATGTATGAGATTGATCATGTTCTTGTAATAGGAATCACGACTTGCATGTCGATGAGTATGACAACCGGCAGGAGCCATAGGAGTTGTCTTAATTTATTTATGACCTGTGTGTCAACATAAACGTCATGTAATTACTTTACTTTATTGCTAACCGTTAGCTGTAGAAGTAGAAGTAATAGTTGGCGAGACAACTTCATGAAGACACGATGATGGAGATCATGGTGTCATGCCGGTGACGATGATGATCATGGAGCCCCGAAGATGGAGATCAAAAGGAGCAATATGATATTGGCCATATCATGTCACTATTTGATTGCATGTGATGTTTATCATGTTTATACATCTTATTTGCTTAGAACGACGGTAGTAAATAAGATGATCCCTCATTAAAATTTCAAGAAAGTGTTCCCCGTAACTGTGCACCGTTGCGAAAGTTCGTCGTTTCGAAGCACCACGTGATGATCGGGTGTGATAGATTCTTACGTTCGAATACAATGGGTGTTGACGAGCCTAGCATGTACAGACATGGCCTCGGAACACATGCAAAACACTTAGGTTGACTTGACAAGCCTAGCATGTACAGACATGGCCTCGGAACACAAGAGACCGAAAGGTCGAGCATGAGTCGTATGGTAGATACGATCAACATGAAGATGTTCACCGATGTTGACTAGTCCGTCTCACGTGATGATCGGACACGGCCTAGTTGACTCGGATCATGTAATCACTTAGATGACTAGAGGGATGTCTATCTGAGTGGGAGTTCATGAACTTAATTATCCTGAACATAGTCAAAAGGTCTTCGCAAATTTATGTCGTAGCTCGCGCTTTAGTTCTACTGTTTAGATATGTTCCTAGAGAAAAATTAGTTGAAAGTTGATAGTAGCAATTATGCAGACAGTAAAAGGCTTATGTCCTTAATGCACCGCTCAGTGTGCTGAACCTCGAATGTCGTCTGTGGATGTTGCGAACATCTGACATACACATTTTGATAACTACGTGATAGTTCAGTTAAACGGTTTAGAGTTGAGGCACCGAAGACGTTTTAAAACGTCGCGAAACATATGAGATGTTTCGAGGGCTGAAATTGGGATTTCAGGCTCGTGCCCACGTCAAGAGGTATAAGACCTCCGACGATTTTCTTAGCCTGCAAAGTAAGGGAGAAAAGCTCAATCGTTGACCATGTGCTCAGATTGTCTGAGTACTACAATCGCTTGAATCGAGTGGGAGTTAATCTTCCAGATGAGACAGTGATGGTTCTCCATAGTCACTGCCACCAAGCTATTAGAGCTTTGTGATGAACTATAACATATCAGGGATAGACATGATGATCCTTGAGCAACTCGCGATGTTTGACACCGCGAAAGTAGAAATCAAGTTGGAGCATCAATTGTTGATGGTTAGTAAAACCACTAGTTTCAAGAAGGGCAAGGGCAAGAAGGGATACTTCATGAAACGGCAAATCAGTTGCTGCTCTAGTGAAGAAACCCAAGGTTGAACCCAAAACCCGAGACTAAGTGCTTTTGTAATGAGGGGAACGGTCACTGAAGCAGAATTACCCTAGATACTTGGTAGATGAGAAGGCTGGCAAGGTCGATAGAAGTATATTGGATATACATTGTGTTAATGTGTACTTTACTAGTACTCCTAGTAGCACCAGGGTATTAGATACCGGTTCGGTTGCTAAGTGTTAGTAACTCGAAACAAAAGGCTACGGAATAAACGGAGACTAGCTAAAAGGTGAGATGACGATATGTGTTGGAAGTATTTCCAAGGTTGATCAAATATCGTACGCTCCCTCTACCATCGAGATTGGTATTAAAACCTAAATAATTGTTATTTGGTGTTTACGTTGAGCATAGACATGATTGGATTACGTCTATCGCAATGCGGTTATTCATTTAAGGAGAATAATGGTTACTCTGTTTATTTGAATAATACCTTCAATGGTCTTACACCTAAAATGAATGGTTTATTGAATCTCGATCGTAGTGATACACATGTTCATGCCAAAAGATATAAGATAGTAATGATAGTACCACCTACTTGTGGCATTGCCACTTAAGTCATATCGGTATAAACGCATGAAGAAGCTCCATGTTGATGGATCTTTGGACTCACTCGTTTTTGAAAAGTTTGAGACATGCGAACCATGTCTATTGGTGTATATGCATGAAGAAACTCCATGCAAAGGGACCGTTTGGACTCACTTGATTTTGAATCACTTGAGACATGCAAATCATACCACATGGGCAAGATGACTGAAAGCCTCATTTTCAGTAAAATGGAACTAGAAAGCAACTTGTTGGAAGTAATACATTTTGATGTGTGCAGTCCAATGAGTGCTGAGGCGTGTAGTGGATATCGTTATGTTCTTACTTCACATATGATTTGAGTAGATATTGAGTATATTTACTTGATGAATCACGAGTCTGGATTATTGAAAGGTTCAAGTAATTTCAGGGTGAAGTTGAAAGATCGTCGTGACAAGAGGATAAAATGTCTATGATATGATCATAGAGATGAATATCTGAATTACGAGTTTGGCACAGAATTAAGACATTGTGGAAATTGTTTCACAACCAATACATCCTGGAACACCATAGTGTGATGGTGTGTCCGAACATCATAACTGCACCCTATTGGATATGATGCATACCATGATGTCTCTTATCGAATTACCACGATAGTTTATGGGTTAGGCATTAGAGACAACCACATTCACTTTAAATAGGGCACCACGTAATTCCGATGAGATGACACCGTATGAACTATGGTTTAGAGAAACCTAAGCTGTCATTTCTTAAAAGTTTGGGGCTGCGACGCTTATGTGAAAAAGTTTCAGGCTGATAAGCTCGAACCCAAAGCGGATAAATGCATCTTCATAGGACACCCAAAACAGTTGGGTATACCTCCTGTCTCAGATTCGAAAGCAATAAGGGATTGTTTCTAGAATCGGGTCCTTTCTCGAGGAAAAGTTTCTCTCGAAAGAATTGAGTGGGAGGATAGTGGAGACTTGATGAGGTTATTGAACCATCTCTTCAACTAGCGTGTGGCAGGGCACAGGGAGTTGCTGCTGTGGCACCTACACCAATTAAAGTGGAAGCTTATGATGGTGATCATGAAACTTCAGATCAAGTCACTACCAAACCTCGTGGGATGACAAGGATGCGTACTACTTCAGAGTGGTACGTAATCCTGTCTTGGAAGTCATGTTGCTAGACAACAATGAACCTACGAGCTATGGAGAAGCGATGGTGGGCCTGGATTCCAAAATGGCTCGAGGCCATATAATCCGAGAGAGGATCCATGTATGAAAACAAACTTTAGACTTTGGAAGAGCTACTTGATGGTCGTAAGGCTGTTAGGTACATATGGATTTTAAAAGGAAGACAGACAATGATGGTAAGTGTCACCATTGAGAAAGCTCGACTTGTCATTAAGATGTTTCCCGACAAGTTCAACGAGTTGACTACGATGAGACTTTCTCACACGTAGCGATGCTAAAAGTCTGTTGGAATTATATTAGCGATTACTGCATTATTTATGAAATCTTGCAGATAGGATGTCAAAACATTGTTTCCTCGACGATTTTCTTGAGGAAAGGTTGTATGTGATACAACCGGAAAGGTTTTGTCAATCCTGAAAGATGCTAATAAGTATGCAAAGCTCCAGCAATCCTTCTAAGGACTGGAGTAAGCATCTCAGAGTTGGAATGTATGCTTTGATGAGATGATCAAAGATTTTGGTGTATACAAACTTTATGAGAAACTTGTATTTCCAAAGAAGTAAGTGGGAGCACTATAGAATTTCTGATGAGTATATGTTGTTGACATATTGTGGATCAGAAATGACGTAGAATTTCTGGAAAGCATATAGGGTTATCTGGAAAGTGTTTTTCAATGGAAAGCCTGGATTAAGCCACTTGAACATTGAGCATCAAGATCTATAAGGATAGATCAAAACGCTTAATGGTACTTTCAAATGAGCACATACCTTGACATGATCTTGAAGGTGTTCAAGATGGATCAGTCAAAGAAGGAGTTCTTGCCTGAGTTGTAAGGTATGAAGTTAAGACTTAAAGCTCGACCAGGCAGAATAGAGAGAAAGGACGAAGGTCGTCCCCTATGCTTAAGACGTAGGCTCTACAGTATGCTATGCTATGTACCGCACCTGAAGTGTGCCTTGCCATGAGTCAGTCAAGGGGTACAAGAGTGATACAAGAATGGATCACAGGACAACGGTCAAAGTTATCCTTAGTAACTAGTGGACTAAGGAATTTTCTCGATTATGGAGGTGATAAAAGAGTTCGTCGTAAAGGGTTACACCGATGCAAACTTTGACACTAATCCAGATTATTCTGAGTAGTAAACTGGATTCGTATAGTAGAATAGTTATTTGGAATAGCTCCAAATAGAACGTGGTAGCTGCATCTAGGAGATGACATAGAGATTTGTAAAGCACACACAGATCTAAAAGGTTCAGACCCGTTGACTGTAACCTCTCTCACAAGCATAACATGATCAAACCCAGAACTATTTGGGTGTTAGTCACATGGGGATGTGACCTTGAGTGTTAATCACATACCGATGTGAACTGGATTATTGACTCTAGTGCAAGTGGGAGACTGTTGGAAATATGCCCTAGAGGCAATAATAAATTAGTTATTATTATATTTCCTTGTTCATGATAATCGTTTATTATCCATGCTAGAATTGTATTGATAGGAAACTCAGATACATGTGTGGATACATAGACAACACCATGTCCCTAGTAAGCCTCTAGTTGACTAGCTCGTTGATCAATAGATGGTTATGGTTTCCTGACCATGGACATTTGTAGCGACCTGACCCGAATGGATCACGTCTAATGTGCTACGGTGTCATCCCTGGATCAGTAATGCTGACACCACACAGTACATCGAGGTTTTATAGCAGAGTTGCAATCACACACTTATTACATCGATGGCTGAAAAAGAACTTAATACAAATAATATGGCTCAAGGCCATCTAATAACGATAACAGCGGAAGGCTTGGAAGATAAGTGAGTCCATCAACTCCATCGGCATCACTGAGTATAGAACCACGACCTAAACGCACCTCAATCGTCGTCTGAAAAGTCTGCAACATTAACGTTGCAGCCCGAAAACGGGTCAGCACATGGAATATGCTGGCAATGTAACACATAGAGAGTAATGAAACAATAAGCCTATACTACATGCATATTTGGCTGGTGGTAAGGCTCTATGGTTACAGTTTTTGCGAAAAGCCAGTTTTTCCCTACATCAAAGGAATAATTTTGTTTAACTATCATGGTGGTTGTTGAACATTGAGAATGGTTGACAGCATCCTCAATCCCAATTAGAAGTACTCATTAAAAACCCAATAGCTTTTATTAGAAGTAACATGTTGAGATTCACATTGATATTCAAGTACTAGATACTCAAAACGTCCATAACCGGGGACACGGCTAATCATGATTAGTTTGTTACTCTGCAGAGGTTTGCGCACTTTTCCCCACATGACTCGATCGCCTCCGCTTGGTTCTCGCACTGCATGGTGTTTGAGAAACGGATGACCGAGACATAGTCTTTCAGAAGCACTAGCACCTTACATGTGGGGTAGACCGGTACACCTACATCCCCTACATCTGCTAGTCCACCCCGTAAGAGTTCGCACAACTTAGTCAACTATGCTAGAGCCCATAGTAGCATGTGGCTGCACACGGAAGTTTCCAGTTTGAAATATCTTATGATCCCTTTGAGCCTGGGTGGCGGTCCGAAAAAAAACAGGCAAGTCCTGATAGACATCAGGTGCCTCAATCCACCCAGATGTGTGTTTAAGTTGCCACCTTAGATAAACCATTAAAATTATCAACTCACATCTGTCATGGATATCACTCACCCAATCCACGTCTACTAGCATAGCATAGCATAATAAGCAAACGTAGAAGTAACTCCCAAGGTTTCATAAGTAACAGGTAATAGGTACTACCTCATCTACTTCCCAATCCCACAATTTAATTTAGATCCTAAACAATGCAAGTGTTTGAGGGTTTGATCTAATGCAATAAAACTGGGTAGTAGGAAAGATATGATCAAGTGTTACTTGCCTTGCTGATGATCCGTGTGTCCTAGGGTTTCGAAGTAACAAGCGGCGCAATCCGGGTGATCTAACACAGACAAACAACAAGCATACAATAAGTACTCATCTAATGCACAGAGAAATCTCGAATAAAAGATCTAACCAGAGAGTTCAACTTAAGAACCCTGGTTGCAAAAGAATCGAATCAAATAAGACATCGAAAGTCGGAACTCGAGAGAGAACGACTCGGTTTAGAAATCTGAAATTAGGTCAAAATTTCACAGTAGCAAAACTCTGTGAAAGTTAGTTAGTCGGAACGGCGGTTTCGTTACGAAACTCCAGGCGTTTGAATCACCTGATTCCGATAAACGAGCAAGAAATAAAACAGATTTGAAAATTGGATCGGAAATCGAGTCAGAGAAATAACGGATTAAATCCGAATAAAAGAAAAACGACGAGCGGTTTAAATAACGGACGTTCGTTAACAGAACTAATCCAACGAACGCGTTCATTGAAACGAACGGTTCGGTGAACGTTCGTTAATTAAGAAAACCGAAAAATAAAACCAATCTAGTTTTTTTTTTATAAACCGGATCGATTTATTAGGGAAAACCGGATCGGGGCGGGGCAGTGGCTACCTCCGGTGGTCTTCGCCGGCGGGGCTCCGGCGGGGCTCCGGGGTGGCAGGGTCCGGCGGGGTCGGGAGGGGCGGCGAGGGGCGGCGGGGTT
>NC_057803.1:29302066-29309931 GCF_018294505.1 Triticum aestivum
GCGTGCGGCGGCGGGGCACCTCGCTCGGGCGGCTGCGTGCGCGCGAGGGAGAGGGAGGCGGGGCGCTGGGCCGGGCCTGGCTGGCTGGCCGGCTGGGCCTTGGCCCAGGGGGGGGCGCTGTTTTTTTTAAACAAAACAAAACGGATTAAATAAAATACCAAACGAACTCCGAATTAAATAAAACAAATTTTCCCCGACTCCTAAAAATGAGTCGAACAAAATGAACTTTAAAAACGGCAAACATGCATAAATTTTTAAAATGCTCATTTTTTTGCCTAAGCAAAATAAATCTTCCAAAACCAAATCTTGATTTATTTATAATATCTTCATTTTTCCTAAATATTGGGAAAGTCATATTATTCCCTCTCTTAAAATTTTTATAGGAAAAACTTTATGAAGATAATTTAAATAAATCCAAATGATCCTATTTTCAAAATTTGAGAAATCCCAAATATGAAAATAATGAAACTTCCAACTCTCTCCGAGGGTCCTTGAGTTGCGTGAAATTTTCTAGGATCGGAAAATGCGAGAAAAATATGATATGCATGATGACCTAATGTATAACATTCCAAATTGAAAATTTGGGATGCTACAAACCTACCCCCTTAAGATGAATCTCGCCCTCGAGATTCGGGTTGGCTAGAAAATAGGTGAGGGTGGTCCTTGAGCAAAACTTCCTCTCTTTCCCAGGTGGCTTCATCCTCAGTGTGGTGGCTCCACTGAACTTTACAAAACTTGATAACTTTGCTGCGGGTAACTCTGCTGGCATAATCTAGAATCTTAACAGGTTTTTCCTCATATGTCAAATCATCCTTCAACTGAATTGCTTCCAGTGGCACTGTGTCTCTTAACGGTACCTCTGCTATCTCTGGGTGACATTTCTTCAACTGAGAAACATGGAATACATCATGAACTCCTGACAGTTCTTTTGGCAATTCCAACTTATAAGCAACTTCTCCCATACGTTGCAAAATCTCATACGGTCCAACGAAACGGGGTGCTAACTTTCCTTTAACTCCAAAACGCTTAACTCCTCGAAGCGGGGATACTCTGAGATATACTCTGTCTCCAACTTCATACTCAATCGCTTTGCGCTTTGAATCGGCATAGCTCTTCTGTCTGGACTGGGCTACCTTGAGCCTGTCTCGAATCAACTTAACCTTCTGTTCAGACTCCTTAATCAAATCTGGTCCAAAGAATTGACGGTCTCCAACTTCGTTCCATGACAACGGTGTCCTGCACCTTCTTCCGTACAGAGCTTCGAAAGGGGCCATCTTCAAACTGGTTTGGTAACTATTGTTATAAGAAAACTCCGCATACGGTAGGTTTTCGTCCCAGCTTGATCCGTAATCTAGTGCACAAGCTCTCAGCATATCTTCCAAAATCTGATTGACTCTCTCAGTCTGTCCATCGGTCTGTGGGTGGAAAGCTGTACTGAATTCCAATCTAGTTCCCAATGTCTCGTGCAACTGGTTCCAAAATTTCGAGGTAAACTGGGTTCCTCTATCTGATACGATGCTCCTCGGAACTCCGTGTAAACACACAATTCTGGTCATGTATATCTTTGCCAACTTAGCACTGCTATAGGTAGTCTTGACTGGAATGAAATGAGCTACCTTTGTTAAACGGTCGACTATAACCCAAATCGAGTCATATCCTGAATGGGTCTTTGGTAAACCTGTGATGAAATCCATGCCTAGTTTATCCCACTTCCATTCGGGTATCGGCAACGGTTGTAACAATCCTGCTGGCTTCTGATGTTCTGCCTTTACTCTCTGACATACATCGCAAATAGCTACATACTCCGCAATATCCTTCTTCATTCCGGTCCACCAGAAAATGTTCTTCAAATCCAAATACATCTTGGTATTTCCTGGGTGAATCGAATAGGGTGAATCATGGGCTTCTTGTAAAATCAACTTCCTGATTTCTGGGTTATTGGGCACATAAACACAGTCTTCAAACCATAGGGTATCGTGTTCATCCTCACGAAATCCTTTAGCCTTTCCTTTGCCCATTTTCTCCTTTATAGAGGCAACTTCCTTATCTGCCTTTTGGGCTTCTCTGATTTTGTCCATCAGTGTCGACTGAATCTCCAATGTTGCTACATAGCCTCTCGGAACTATTTCCAAACATAGCTCTCGAAGGTCCTCGGCCAACTCATTGGGTATTCCTCCCATTATTAGGGTATTGACGTGGCTCTTACGGCTCAATGCGTCTGCTACGACATTAGCTTTTCCGGGGTGATAATGCAATCTCATATCATAATCCTTGATAAGTTCTAACCATCTCCTTTGTCTGAGATTCAATTCCTTCTGTGTGAAGATGTACTTCAAACTCTTGTGATCCGTATATACTTCACAATGATTTCCAATGAGAAAATGTCTCCACGTCTTCAGGGCATGCACAACGGCTGCTAACTCCAAATCATGAGTGGCATAATTCAACTCATGGGGCTTAAGTTGTCGTGAAGCATACGAAACAACTCTTCCTTCCTGCATAAGCACGGCTCCAAGTCCTCGACGTGAAGCGTCGCAATACACCTCATAATCCTTAGTCTGATCTGGCAATATCAAAA
Organism: Triticum aestivum; assembly: GCF_018294505.1. NCBI lineage: Eukaryota > Viridiplantae > Streptophyta > Magnoliopsida > Poales > Poaceae > Triticum > Triticum aestivum. The sequence continues at coordinate 29,304,645 of NC_057803.1, forward strand.
CTGGTGAGGTAACCAATCTTTTCTTCAACTCCTGAAAACTTGCCTCATAGTCCTCAGTCCATATGAATTTGTTATCCTTTTTCAACAACTCAGTCATAGGCTTAGCAATCCTTGAGAAATTCTCAATGAATCTTCGGTAGTATCCTGCGAGTCCAAGAAAACTCCGAATCTCTCCAACTGTCGTTGGTGCTTCCCAATTAGTTACGGTCTCAACCTTTGTGGGGTCAACTGCTATTCCTTCTCCGGATATAACATGTCCAAGAAATCCAACTTCCTTTAGCCAAAACTCACATTTGCTGAACTTGGCGTATAACTGATGTTCTCTTAGCTTCTCCAAAACCAATCGCAAGTGTTCCTTGTGTTCCTCTTCATTCTTCGAGAAAATCAAAATGTCATCTATGAACACTACGACGAACTTATCCAAAAACTCCATAAACACTTTGTTCATCAGGTTCATAAAATAGGCAGGTGCGTTAGTCAATCCAAATGACATAACGGTATACTCGTACAGTCCATATCTCGTGGTAAATGCAGTCTTGGGTATGTCTTGCTCCCGAATCTTCAACTGATGGTACCCTGATCGCAAGTCGATCTTGGAAAACACTTTGGCTCCTTGCAATCGATCAAACAGATCGTTGATCATTGGCAGTGGGTACTTGTTCTTGATTGTTACCGCATTCAATTCACGATAATCAACAACCATTCTCAAAGATCCATCCTTCTTCTCCACTAACAAAACGGGTGATCCCCAAGGTGAAGAACTTGGGCGAATGTAACCTTTATCCAATAACTCCTTAATCTGATTTTTAATTTCCACCAAATCCTTTGCTGGCATCCGGTACGGTCGCTTCGATATTGGGCCCGTACCAGGCAATAACTCAATCAAAAACTCAATGTCTCTATCCGGTGGCATGCCTGGTAATTCCTCAGGAAATACATCAGGAAAATCCTTTACCACTGGTACTTCCTCCTGCACAACTCCTGATAAGCAATTCACTTGTGTCCTGTTTGGCACATGCCGGGATACATACTTGATCCTTCTTCCTTCTGGTGTGGTAAGCAAAATTGTCTTACTGGCGCAATCGATGTTTCCTCCATACATCGACAGCCAATCCATACCAAGAATCACATCCAGACCTTGGGATTCCAGAATAATTAAATCCGTTGGGAATACATGCCTTCCTATACTCAATGGTACTTGAAAACATCCTTGTCTGGCCATGTATTCTGCTCCTGGCGAGCTTACTAGCATAGGTGTTTTAAGAATCCTAGTGGGCAGGCTATACTTTTCCACAAATCCCCTTGATATGTATGAATGCGATGCACCAGTATCAAAAAGAACGAGTGCAGTAAATGACTTAACCAAAAACTTACCGATTACTGCATCGGGCTGATCTTCAATCTCCTCCACATTAACGTGGTTCACCTGTCCCCTATTGAAAGGGTTGGGCTTCTTCCCAGAGCTTCCATTGCCATTTCCATTCTGGCCTTCAGGACATTCATTGGCATAATGTCCGGTCTTCGAACACTTGAAACAGGTGACTTGACTCAGGTCTCTCTTGGTTGGGGTTGATGGGGTTGTTCGGTTCTGGCCGTTGCTTCCTCCATTCCCATTACCATTCTTGTGGTCATTATGGTTGTGCGAGCTACCTCCTCCATGGGTGTGCTGAAACTTAAATCCCGGTTTAGGGGTAAAACGGGGCTTCTGCTGGGCTCCAGAGTTATACTTCCCCTGTCCATACTTCCTCTTACGGTTCTCAATTTGCTGCTGCTTTCCTTCAATCATAAGGGCTCGGTCTACTAACTCCTGGTAGTTATTGAAATTTGCTACCATCAACTGCATGCTTAGTTCATCATTCAGTCCTTCCAGAAACTTCTCCTGCTTAGCTACATCCGTAGCAACGTCATCTGGGGCATAACGGGCTAGCTTACTAAACTCCTCCACATACTGGCCAACAGTCCTTCCTCCTTGGCGTAAGTTGCGAAACTCACGCTTCTTTATGGCCATAGCTCCTGCTGAAACATGGGCAGTGCGAAAAGCTTGCTGAAATTGATCCCATGTGACAGTGTCTACCGGGTAAGTGGCTGTGAAATTCTCCCACCATGCGGTTGCGGGTCCTTCAAGCTGATGTGCTGCAAACTTCACTCTTTCTCCATCTGTGCATCCTGCAGTGGTCAACTCCCTTCCTATCTTGCGGAGCCAATCATCTGCTACAATCGGCTCGGTGCTACTGGAGTACACCGGCGGATTTAGTCTAAGGAAACGAGTCAAATGATCCGCAGGTGGTGGTGGTGGGTTGTTGTTGTTGTTGCCCTGGTTCTGCACCAATGTTTGAATCAGGGTGTTCTGCTGCTGGATCAGTTGGGTGATCTCTGGCGGGAAAACGAATTCAGGGTCACGTCTCGGAGGCATCTTGCTGATGGGTTTAGAAAAGAAGAGAAATTTAGAATAGAATGAGGTCTAAGGGGAATCACTACCCAAATGCACATGAGCAAATGCACAAAATCACTCCATTCAATCAAACAAGGCTTACAACGATCTAACTATCGCAAGTGCGTGTACTATAATGTTTACATGGGGGGAATTCTACTAATATGTGGTGGTCATCTACTAATTTGAACCGGTGGAAGATTCCATGATGTCTGCTCCAGCTTCGTCTTCAAAATCGGGTTCACTTGGATTCGAATCGGTGTCGTCGATGATGATGTAGTCACTTGGACATGCGACGTACTTGTCGTCCTCCTGGGATGCTAACTTCTTCTTGAGTTCTTCGATCTCCTGCTTAAGATCGCAATTGTGCCTTGCTAGAGCTACGATCTCGTCCATGTAGTCCTTGCGTGTAGACTTTAGTTCTCCTTCTAGCTCGATGATCCTTCCCTTTGCATTCTGCAACTCCAACATATCATTGCACATCTGGTTCTCCTGGCGTCGAATGTGCTGGTTTAATTCCTGGATAAAAGCTGCAATGGATCTATCCTTCTTGGTACTAACTATGTCCCATTTGTCATCTCGGCGTCCGCAAATCTGGTAGATGGTGTCCTTGAGGTCTTCTTGATAAACTTCTCCAATGCGTCCTATGGTGATATGAGCTGCCATGCTCCTTCCTAGACTCCAAGTTGGTGCATTGAAAACACTATCTATAGGCTTGGTGATTGGGGCGAATGTCCTTCCTGGAACGTGAGCGTGAATCTTCCAGCACTCCTCTTCAGGCAGAGTGGCGTTGAAAGTCCCGGTGAAACTTGGTAGTCCAATGCTCAGGTACTTGGTAACTTCTGGATTTCGCTTGAAGGAAGTCTAAAAGGTGTGCCTTCATCCGGTTGGGTGTACTTAATCTTCGCGTCCTTCATCCTAAAGAGTAGAATAGATGAGGAGTAGAAAATGAGAGGAGAGTAGTGATCTATGGCTTTAACTTAGTGGTCGTGTCCTACAGTCAGCGTGTGCTCTGATACCATCTCTGTAGCGACCTGACCCGAATGGATCACGTCTACTGTGCTACGGTGTCATCCCTGGATCAGTAATGCTGACACCACACAGTACATCGAGGTTTTATAGCAGAGTTGCAATCACACACTTATTACATCGATGGCTGAAAAAGAACTTAATACAAATAATATGGCTCAAGGCCATCTAATAACGATAACAGCGGAAGGCTTGGAAGATAAGTGAGTCCATCAACTCCATCGGCATCACTGAGTATAGAACCACGACCTAAACGCACCTCAATCGTCGTCTGAAAAGTCTGCAACATTAACGTTGCAGCCCGAAAACGGGTCAGCACATGGAATATGCTGGCAATGTAACACATAGAGAGTAATGAAACAATAAGCCTATACTACATGCATATTTGGCTGGTGGTAAGGCTCTATGGTTACAGTTTTTGCGAAAAGCCAGTTTTTCCCTACATCAAAGGAATAATTTTGTTTAACTATCATGGTGGTTGTTGAACATTGAGAATGGTTGACAGCATCCTCAATCCCAATTAAAAGTACTCATTAAAAACCCAATAGCTTTTATTAGAAGTAACATGTTGAGATTCACATTGATATTCAAGTACTAGATACTCAAAACGTCCATAACCGGGGACACGGCTAATCATGATTAGTTTGTTACTCTGCAGAGGTTTGCGCACTTTTCCCCACATGACTCGATCGCCTCCGCTTGGTTCTCGCACTGCATGGTGTTTGAGAAACGGATGACCGAGACATAGTCTTTCAGAAGCACTAGCACCTTACATGTGGGGTAGACCGGTACACCTACATCCCCTACATCTGCTAGTCCACCCCGTAAGAGTTCGCACAACTTAGTCAACTATGCTAGAGCCCATAGTAGCATGTGGCTGCACACGGAAGTTTCCAGTTTGAAATATCTTATGATCCCTTTGAGCCTGGGTGGCGGTCCGAAAAAAAACAGGCAAGTCCTGATAGACATCAGGTGCCTCAATCCACCCAGATGTGTGTTTAAGTTGCCACCTTAGATAAACCATTAAAATTATCAACTCACATCTGTCATGGATATCACTCACCCAATCCACGTCTACTAGCATAGCATAGCATAATAAGCAAACGTAGAAGTAACTCCCAAGGTTTCATAAGTAACAGGTAATAGGTACTACCTCATCTACTTCCCAATCCCACAATTTAATTTAGATCCTAAACAATGCAAGTGTTTGAGGGTTTGATCTAATGCAATAAAACTGGTTAGTAGGAAAGATATGATCAAGTGTTACTTGCCTTGCTGATGATCCGCGTGTCCTAGGGTTTCGAAGTAACAAGCGGCGCAATCCGGGTGATCTAACGCAGACAAACAACAAGCATACAATAAGTACTCATCTAATGCACAGGGAAATCTCGAATAAAAGATCTAACCAGAGAGTTCAACTTAAGAACCCTGGTTGCAAAAGAATCGAATCAAATAAGACATCGAAAGTCGGAACTCGAGAGAGAACGACTCGGTTTAGAAATCTGAAATTAGGTCAAAATTTCACAGTAGCAAAACTCTGTGAAAGTTAGTTAGTCGGAACGGCGGTTTCGTTACGAAACTCCAGGCGTTTGAATCACCTGATTCCGATAAACGAGCAAGAAATAAAACAGATTTGAAAATTGGATCGGAAATCGAGTCAGAGAAATAACGGATTAAATCCGAATAAAAGAAAAACGACGAGCGGTTTAAATAACGGACGTTCGTTAACAGAACTAATCCAACGAACGCGTTCATTGAAACGAACGGTTCGGTGAACGTTCGTTAATTAAGAAAACCGAAAAATAAAACCAATCTAGTTTTTTTTTT
>NC_057803.1:29310321-29335101 GCF_018294505.1 Triticum aestivum
GCGTGCGCGCGAGGGAGAGGGAGGCGGGGCGCTGGGCCGGGCCTGGCTGGCTGGCCGGCTGGGCCTTGGCCCAGGGGGGGCGCTGTTTTTTTTAAAACAAAACAAAACGGATTAAATAAAATACCAAACGAACTCCGAATTAAATAAAACAAATTTTCCCCGACTCCTAAAAATGAGTCGAACAAAATAAACTTTAAAAACGGCAAACATGCATAAATTTTTAAAATGCTCATTTTTTTGCCTAAGCAAAATAAATCTTCCAAAACCAAATCTTGATTTATTTATAATATCTTCATTTTTCCTAAATATTGGGAAAGTCATATTATTCCCTCTCTTAAAATTTTTATAGGAAAAACTTTATGAAGATAATTTAAATAAATCCAAATGATCCTATTTTCAAAATTTGAGAAATCCCAAATATGAAAATAGTGAAACTTCCAACTCTCTCCGAGGGTCCTTGAGTTGCGTGAAATTTTCTAGGATCGGAAAATGCGAGAAAAATATGATATGCATGATGACCTAATGTATAACATTCCAAATTGAAAATTTGGGATGCTACAACATTGGATGTCGTTGATAACGGGATCACATCATTAGGAGAATGATGTGATGGACAAGACCCAATCCTAAGCCTAGCACAAGATCATGTAGTTCGTATGCTAAAGCTTTTCTAATGTCAAGTATCATTTCCTTAGACCATGAGATTGTGCAACTCCCGGATACCGTAGGAATACTTTGGGTGTGCCAAACGTCACAACGTAACTGGGTGGCTATAAAGGTACATTACAGGTATCGCCGAAAGTGTCTGTTGGGTTGGCACGAATCGAGACTGGGATTTGTCACTCCGTGTAAACGGAGAGGTATCTCTGGGCCCACTCGGTAGGACATCATCATAATGTGCACAATGTGATCAAGGAGTTGATCACGGGATGATGTGTTACGGAACGAGTAAAGAGACTTGCAGGTAATGAGATTGAACAAGGTATCGGGATACTGACGATCGAATCTCGGGCAAGTATCGTACCGATAGACAAAGGGAATTGTATACGGGATTGATTAAGTCCTTGACATCGTGGTTGATCCGATGAGATCATCGTGGAACATGTGGGAGCCAACATGGGTATCCAGATCCCGCTGTTGGTTATTGACTGGAGGATGTCTCGGTCATGTCTGCATGGTTCCCGAACCCGTAGGGTCTACACACTTAAGGTTCGGTGATGCTAGGGTTATAGAGATATTAGTATGCGGTAACCCGAAAGTTGTTCGGAGTCCCGGATGAGATCCCAGACGTCACGAGGAGTTTCGGAATGGTCCGGAGGTAAAGATTTATATATGGGAAGTCTTGTTTTGGTCGCCGGAAAAGTTTCGCGCATTATCGGTATTGTATCGGGAGTGCCGAAAGGGGTCCGGGGGTCCACCAAGGGGGTCCACCTGCCCCGGGGGGCCACATGGGCTGTAGGGGTGTGCGCCTTGGCCTATATGGGCCAAGGGCACCAGCCCCAAGAGGCCCATGCGCCAAGAGATAAGGGAAAGGAAGAGTCCTAAAGGGGGAAGGCACCTCCTAGGTGCCTTGGGGAGGATGGACTCCTCCCTGTCGCACCCTTCCTTGGAGGAAGGGCCAAGGCTGCACCCCCCCTCTCCCTTGGCCCTATATATAGTGGGGGGAAGGGAGGGCAGCCTAACCTAAGCCCTGGCGCCTCCCTCTCCCTCCCATGACACATCTCCCTCCTCCCGTAGCGCTTGGCGAAGCCCTGTTGGAATCCCGCTACTTCCACCACCACGCCGTCGTGCTGCTGGATCTCCATCAACCTCTCCTCCCCCTTGCTGGATAAAGAAGGAGGAGACGTCGCTGCTCCGTACGTGTGTTGAACGCGGAGGTGCCATCCGTTCGGCGCTAGGATCATCGGTGATTTGGATCACGACGAGTACGACTCCATCAACCCTGTTCTCTTGAACGCTTCCACGCGCGATGTACAAGGGTATGTAGATCCACTCCTCCCTCGTTGCTAGATGACTCCATAGATTGATCTTGGTGACACGTAGGAAAATTTTGAATTATTGCTACGTTCCCCAACACTCAATGTATTCATGAAGAGAACCAACAAATTTGGCATAAACATGCTCATCACTAGCACGACATAACACATAAGAAGGATTAAAATCGCCGGCTTTGTTGAGAGGGATGGCATTGCCCTTCTTGACATTGTTCTTCTTCTTCTCCTCAGGGGCACTCTCTCCCTCCCTCACAAAGGTTTGCATGAGGGGAGGAGGTCGTTTGGTCTTGTCACTCTTCTTCTTGTTCTTGGAGTCGGGCACGTACCCAGCCCCTTCCTTGGCCACACCTCCCTTTTGGTTGATCAAGAGATCGTTGAGGTTCTTCTTGCCTTGTATGCAAGTTGCAAGGCCTCTCTCAAGTTGCTCCTTCAACTTCGCATTTCCTCAACAAGATGTATATGCTCACAACACGGGTTAGTAGCATTTGCATTAACAATTAAAACCATATGAGGAAAAGTTGCTTTCTCCTTAGTTAGCTTCACTTGGAGTTGATCATGAGACTCCTTGAGACTAGCGTGAATACCCTTCAAGGCCTTGTGGGCCTTGTCAAGTATATCAAACTCCTCTTTGAGTCTAGCAAGATCAACCCTGAGTTTGGCCTTCTCGAAATTTAGCACACGAGAAACAATGAGGGCATGATCATAATCTTTCTTTAACTTAGCATGATCAACGTTGTGTGACTCCTCAAGAGCCAAACGAAGACCACACTCTTCCTCAAGAGCATTGGAAAGATCCGAAATCTCATCGGCATAGTCACGACTATGACCTTCCATCTTAGAGATGGTGTCTTCGTGAGCCTCGATCATGTCATTGGCCTCACCCAGTTGTTCCAAGAGAGCAACAAAGTGCTTCTTGGATTTTCCCTTGAGTTTGCCCATAAAGGCCTCAAACTCGTTAGCCTCCACATTAGCTCCCTCAGGTTCATTAATGCTATCCATTGGGGAAGGATGATTAATGATGGTAGTTTTGATGTTGGAGGTTACCTTGTTGGTGGCTTTAGCCATGAGGCACTTGGCGGTGATGCTCTCTTGGGTGAGTCGAAGAGAGACACCCGTGACATTGTTGCAATGGCAACGGAGGCCATGGCAACCGACTCATCATTTTCATCATCATCATCATCCTCATTGTACTCTTCTTGCACAACCAAAGCATTGGGAGGAGTCTTCTTGGTGAAGTTGTTCTTGTTGGGGAACGACTTGGCCTTGTCCTTTCGGATGAGTTTGCCACCATTGTCTTCCCTCTTCTCATACGGGCATTCCGCAACGAAATGACTCACGTTGCCGCAATTGTAGCAAGTCCTTACACGTTGCTTGCCCCTTGTGCCACTCGAGTTGTTTTTGCTAAAATTGGGCCTTGAGTTTTTCTTGCTCCAAAATTGCCTTGAAGCAAGTGCCATGTGTTCATGATATGCATACTTCGCATCTTCGGGGTTGCTCTCCTCTTCTTCCTCTTCTTCTTCTTCCACGGTGAGCTTGGCCTTCAATGCAAGGTTAGGCTTCTTTGCCCGTTGAGAACGGAGCACCGCATTGTCGGCGGTCTTATCCAAAATGTTCATGGCCACAAACTCATCCAACACTTAGCTTGAGATCAAAGTGTGGAAGTCCGGTCTTTGACGAATGACGGAAGACATGGCCTTGTGGTAGGGCATCATTGCCTTGAGGAATTTGCGCTTGATCCAATTGTCATCCGTGTCCTTGCTCCCGTGATCTCGTAGTGAGACCGCGAGTTTGGTTACTCTCCAATAAAGCTCACGAGGTTCTTCATCTTCCTTCATTGCAAACTCATCGTCCTCATCTTGTACCACTTCATAGTTGGAGCATTGAATGCTTGCCCTTCCCCGGTAGAGAGACATGACACAATGCCATGCATCTTTGGCCAAGGCGAAGGGACGAAGATGAGGTAGGTCTTCGGGTGGAATTGCATCTTGAATGATGAAGAGAGCATTCTCATTAAATTGATTGTCCGCGGCTTCTCGAGGAGTGAATTTGCTTGGATCATGTAGATAGAAACCTTCTTCAATGATTCTCCAAAGGTTAGTGTTCACATGATTTAAATGACGTTTAAAGCGGTAAACCCAAGAGTCAAAATCCTCATTTTTCACAATCTTAGGGGGAGGACCGGCATGATTCAAATGAGTGGAAGGAGCCGGTCCACCATAAACAAGTGGTGGTTCCACATGGGCAAAGATGCCGGTGCCATTCTTGCCACTAGAAGAAGGAGCCTTTTCACTACTAGCTTCCCCCTTGTCGGGGATAGCATCCGACACCTTGATGGCGGGATCACCCACTTTCAACGGTGCGGTGGATAGTTTAAGCCCCTCAAGAAATTTAGTAAACATGCTTTCAACTTCGGTCGTCATGGAGGTTTTCAATGTCTCCAAGGCCACATTGAACTCCTCACGAGAGACCGAAGTTCCCCCATCGCCCGTAGACAAGATAGGATTCACACCGGAGTGTTCCTCCGCACCGTCTATGGTATCAACCATACTCTTTGGACGGTAAAGTCCTTAATAAAGAGACGAGGCTCTGATACCAATTGAAAGGATTGATATGGTTGACTAGAGGGGGGGGGTGAATAGGCAACTAACAATTTTTAGCTTTTCTTTAGCAATTTAAACTTTACATCAAAGTAGGTTGTCTAGATATGCAACTAGATGAGCAACCTATATGATGCAACACGAATAGGAACACAAGCAAGCAAGATATATGAAACAAATAAGCTACACAAGTAAAGGCACGAGATAACCAAGAGTGGAGACGGTGGAGACGAGGATGTGTTGCCGAAGTTCCTTCCCTTTGAGAGGAAGTACGTCTCCGTTGGAGCGGTGTGGAGGCACAATGCTCCCCAAGAAGCCACTAGGGCCACCGTAATCTCCTCACGCCCTCACACAATGCGAGATGCCATGATTCCACTATTGGTGCCCTTAGAGGCGGCGACCGAACCTTTACAAACGAGGTTGGGGCAATCTCCACAACTCAATTGGGGGCTCCCAGCGACACCACGAAACTTCACAACAATGGACTATGGCTTCGCGGTGACCTCAACCGTCTAGGATGCTCAAACACCCAAGAGTAACAAGATCCGCAAGGGATTAGTAGGGGGGAATCAAATATCTCTTGGTGGAAGTGTAGATCGGGGCCTTCTCAACCACTCCCGAGCAAATCAACAAGTTTGGTTGGCTAGGGAGTGAGATCGGGCGAAAATGGAGCTTGGAGCAATAATGGAGCTTTAATGGTGGAAGAGGTGAGTCAACGGGGAAGAAGGAGACCCTTTATATAGTGTGTGGAAAAGATCCAACCGTTACCCACCAACCAGCCCGCGGCCAGCGGTACTACCGCGCCTGGCCAGCGGTACTACCGCAAGGCCGCGCGGTACTACCGCACGGCAGTGCGGTACAACCGTACCGTCCCACGGTACTGCCGCGACCCCAGCACAGAAACAGACGCAAGATGGGGGCGGTACTTCCGCACGCGCGGTACTATAGCGCCCCCATGCGGTACTACCGCAAGGCAAAAGTCCCAGCCAGGTGGAAGGGGAGCTTCCGTGCCTACTTCTGCAAATAAACGAAAGTAGCAAAAACCCGACACAGTAGTACTGCCGAGGGGCGGTACTACTGCCTGACCGCATAGCGCGGTACTACCGCACGGCGAAAGCGGTACTACAGCGGCAGGTGCAGATGTAAAAAATTACATCCGCTCCTACTACCGCAAGAGGGAGGCACTAGCCTGGTGGGCAGCTGTAGTGCGGCTCCAGGGGAGCGGTACTACCGTGAGCACCAGCGGTACTACCGCGCCACGGCGTGGTACTACCGTGGATCCAGGAGCAGTACTACCGCAACCACAACAGCAGCCAGTCAAAGGAGGCAGGAAAAACGGAGGAAGCTCCAAGGAAGAAGGAGGGGATAAAAGGAGACGTGTACGTGATGATTCCACCCAAACCTTCCCAACGCGGACCCCCTCTTAATAGTACGGCTTTCCTACGACTCAAATCCACCAAAAAGGAACGTAGAAAAGACGCCGTCTTCGTCAGTCTTCGAGGGGCACCCAATCGTCTTGTGCCTAGCAAAGAAGTGTCTCGAAAACTCATGGCACACGATTAGTCCGCAAATGCGTTGTCATCAATCACCAAAACACTTAGGGATAAATATGTCCTTACAGCTACTGTCTATGCGGTAATATTTCTACTACATTTTAAAACACTTACCTCAAAGCCTGTTAAAAGGCTGGCACAGGCTTCAGTCAATCCGCTCTTGGCAGACTGAACCTTCTGGATCACCGCACTCATGATAGTGCGGTGCTCCTCATCGATGGAAGCGCTGTGAAGCGCTTCCAGCAGATTGTCCGGTGCCTCTGGATGGATAGAGGTCACCGGCACAGGCGTTTGGCCCCTCTTAGAAGGAGACCGCCTGCCCGAGCCCGGAACCGTTGGAGGGTCCGGCACGGTGTTCGGCTGAGGGCCAAACTCGGAGCTCTCGGGGGCCCTGTCCCCTCGGCTTCCGGAGTCCGGAAGGTCGCCTTGACGCGCCTCCGGGAATGTCTTCCCTTGATCCGGTGCCTCTTGAGACAACACCTCGGCGTTGTCGGCAGGATGAGGGGAGGTGGCGATCGGGACTGGATCGCTATCCATGTCCGACGAGCCCAGGGAGCCGTCCGATGATACCTTGATATTGGCTCGTGGCGGCCTGCGTAATTATGTTCGGCGATTAGGGAAAGCAGTGCGACCAAGGAATCTTATGGGTTACTTTGGTATCCGAATACTTACGATCTCCCCGAGGGCTTGGCCCTGGGCAACCGCTCATCGTCGCCCTCGTCGGTGGCGGTGGAGCTGTCCGGAAGGAGAGTCCTTCCCTTCTTGGACCCTTCGCCCCCCCAGTTGGGGTGGCCTTCCTTTTTCTGTCTCCCCCAGTCGGTGGGGGAGCATCTTCTTCTTCTTCTTCCTTGTCTTCGGGGGAAGAGTGCGTTGCAGAGTCATCGGACGGTGAGTCCGACGACGCTTGGCGTTGGGAACTCTTTCGAGCTCCCTTGGCCTTCTTGGTCTTCTCCGGCACCTTATAAGGGCCCGGAGTCAGCATCTTCGCCAGAAGAGCGTCTGCGGGGCCTTCGGGCAAAGGAGCCGGACAGTCGATCTGTCCGGCCATCTTCTGCCAGTCCTGTCAAGGGTACGGGAGTTTAGATCCCGCATAGAGTCAATCTATATAAAAAATAAGTATCTTATGAAAGGTAAAGCAGCTTACCGCACTGGCTTGGCGCTTCGCGCTGAATCCGCGATCCTCAGTAATGGGGGGAGGGACCTCGGCACTTTTGAATAGCACCCTCCAGGCGTCTTCATGAGTCGTGTCGAAGAGCCTGTTCAGAGTTCGATGCTGTGCTGGATTAAACTCCCACAAGGTGAACTCCCGTTGTTGGCACGGGAGTATCCGGTGGATGAGCATAACCTGGACTATGTTGACAAGCTTGAGCTTCTTGTCCACCATGTTTTGAATACATGTTTGGAGTTCGGTCAGCTCTTTCGAATTACCCCAGGACAAGCCCTTCTCTTTCCAGGAGGTGAGCCGCATGGGGATGCCAGATCGGAACTCGGGGGCCGTACCCATGCGGGGTCGCGCGGCTCGGTGATATAGAACCACCCCGATTGCCACCCCTTTATGGTTTCCACAAAGGAGCCCTCGAGCCATGTTATGTTGGGCATCTTGCCCACCATGGCGCCTCCGCACTCCGCCTGGCGGCCGCCCACCACCTTTGGCTTGACATTGAAGGTCTTCAGCCATAAGCCGAAGTGGGGCTTGATGCGGAGGAAGGCCTCGCACAAGACGATAAACGCCGAGATGTTGAGGACGAAGTTCGGGGCCAGATCGTGGAAATCTAGGCCGTAATAGAACATGAGCCCCCGGACAAATGGATGGAGAGGGAATCCCAGTCCACGGAGGAAATGGGTGAGGAATACTACCCTCTCATGGGGCCTGGGGGTGGGGATGAGCTGCCCCTCATCTGGGAGCCGGTGCGCGATGTCGTCGGGCAGGTATCCGGCTCTCCTTAGTTTCTTGATGTCTCCCTCTGTGACGGAGGAGACCATCCACTTGCCTCCCGCTCCGGACATGATTGGAGAAGGTCGAGGTGGGAAGTTCGGACTTGGGCGCTAGAGCTCGAGTGTGCGAAAACGGATGAACAAAGGAGGAAGAAGGCGTGGATAGAAAGGTGGATCCTTATCCCTTTATATGGGTGGACGAAACTAAGCGTCCCCACTTGCCTGGTAAAACTCGCTTATCCCCAAGCGCCGCAATTGATGGCGCGGTTGGGTTACCCACGCCCGTATTAATGAGAATCCCGTAATAAGGGGACACGATCTCTGCTTTGACAAGACGTGTCAAAAAACTACCTCGCGTTATGTGCGGGGCTGGTTAAAAGAAACGGTTCGAATAATCACCGGGCCATGACATAACGTCATGCAGCCAAAACAAGCCAGCAAATTAGATCTGCGAAAATATTATTCTCTCTATGGTGGAATGCGGAACTTATTTTGCAGGGTCGGACACTATCCTCGTATTCAAATTCTTCTGTGATGTACTCGGAGAAGGAACCCGCCTTGCAATGCCGAAGACAATACTGCGCGCTGGATTCATCGTCATTGAAGCCTGGTTCAGGGGCTACTGAGGGAGTCCTGGATTAGGGGGTCTCCGGACAGCCGGACTATCTCCATTGGCCGGACTGTTAGACTATGAAGATACAAGATTGAAGACTTCGTCTCGTGTCTGGATGGGACTCTACTTGGCGTGGAAGGCAAGCTAGGTAATACAGATATGGATATCTCCTCCTTTGTAACCGACCTTGTGTAACCCTAACCCTCTCCGGTGTCTATATAAACCGAAGGGTTTTAGTCCGTAGGACGACAATCATAACATACAATCATACCATAGGCTAGCTTCTAGGGTTTAGCCTCTCTGATCTCGTGGTAGATCTACTCTTGTAACACCCATATCATCAATATTAATCAAGCAGGACGTAGGGTTTTACCTCCATCAAGAGGGCCCGAACCTGGGTAAAACATCGTGTCCCCTGCCTCCTGTTACCATCCGGCCTAGACGCACAGTTCAGGACCCCCTACCCGAGATCCGTCGGTTTTGACACCGACAGGTACCTTGAGCAGCGGAGTGTCAAAGGCTTCTTGTATTTTTCTGCTGTGTATTTCTACATATGCTTGATACGTCTCCAACGTATCTATAATTTTTTATTGCTCCATGCTATATTATCTACTGTTTTGGACTATATTGGGCTTTATTTTCCACTTTTATATTATTTTTGGGACTAACCTATTAACCGGAGGCCCAGCCCAGAATTGTTATTTTTGCCTATTTTAGTGTTTCGGATAAACGGAATATCAAACGGAGTCCAAACGGAATAAAATCTCTGGAAACGTGATTTTCTCACCGAACGTGATCCAGGAGACTTGGACCCTACTGCAAGGGATCAAAGAGGTGGTCACGAGGGTGGGGGCACCCCCTTAGGGTGCGCCCCCTGCCTCGTGGGCCCCTTGGTGCTCCAACGACGTACTCCTTCCTCCTATATATACACACGTACCCCCAAACAATCAGAACAGGAGCCAAAAACCTAATTCCACCACCGCAACTTTCTGTATCCAGAGATCCCATCTTGGGGCCTGTTCCGGAGCTCCATCGGAAGAGGGCCGTCATCACTGAGGGCTTCTACATCATCCTAGCCCCTCCGATGAAGTGTGAGTAGTTTACCTCAGACCTTCGGGTCCATAGTTAGTAGCTAGATGGCTTCTTCTCTCTCTTTTAATATCAATACAAAGTTCTCCCCCTCTCTCGTGGAGATCTATTCGATGTAATTTTCTTTTTGCGGTGTGTTTGTTGAGACCGATGAATTGTGGGTTTATGATCAAGTCTATCTATGAATAATATTTGAATCTTCTCTGAATTCTTTTATGCATGATTGGTTATCTTTGCAAGTCTCTTCGAATTATCCGTTTGGTTTGGCCAACTAGATTGGTAGTTTTTGCCATGGGAGAAGTGCTTAGCTTTGGGTTTGATTTGCGGTGTCCTTACCCAGTGACAGAAGGGGCAGCAAGGCACGTATTGTATCGTTGCCATCGAGGATAACAAGATGGGGTTTATTTCATATTGCATGAATTTATCTCTCTATATCATGTCATCTTGCTTAAGGCGTTACTCTGTTTTTAACTTAATACTCTAGATGCATGCTGGATAGCGGTCGATGAGTGGAGTAATAGTAGTAGATGCAGAATCGTTTCGATCTACTTGTCATGGACGTGATGCCTATATACATGATCATGCCTAGATATTCTCATAATTATGCTCAATTCTATCAATTGCTCAACAGTAATTTGTTCACCCACCGTAGAATACTTATGCTCTTGAGAGAAGCCACTAGTGAAATCTATGGCCCCTGGGTCTATTCTCATCATATCAATCTCCATTACTTTTATATTGTTTTGCTATTTACTTTGCTTTTACTTTTCACTTTGCATCTTTATATCAAAAATACCAAAAATATTCTATCTATCAGATCTCACTCTTGTAAGTGACCGTGAAGGGCTTGACAACCCCTAATCGCGTTGGTTGCGAGTAGCTATCGCTTTGTGCAGGTACGAGGGACTTGAGCATGGGCTCCTACTAGATTGATACCTTGGTTCTCAAAAACTGAGGGAAATACTTATGCTACTCTGCTGCATCATCCCTTCCTCTTCGGGGAAAACCAACGCAAGCTCAAGACGTAGCAATGCTCCTTTCCTTTAAACCTCCTCTGCTGCTTGCTGAAATAGTGATTAAGGAGTTATGTCAGTTATGTTTTGTAACTAGAAGACCAAAGTGTGTTACTCACCTGGGATCTTAACTATTAATTTTGTAATATTCCTTATATTGAAATCGAACATGATGGTGCTACTTGATATTTTTGAGACATGGCATCTCCCATGACTGAATCAGCAACAAGGGGAGTTGATTCCATTTCTTGGTTTCTGTAAGAATTTAATGGACCTAGGCCTAGTTAAGTATAGGCTTGGGCTTGTGGTTGAATGCTACGGTAGTCCTAGCCATGTATTTTCAGAATTGAGCTAAAGATTTGGGGGTAGTATTTCTGATTTTAGAGCACCTTTGCTGGATGTATTTTACAGTAGCTGTTGGAATCAAAACAATGCTGGTGGGTTGTCCTGTTAAGTTGAGTGAGTCGTTAGAGGGCAGATAGAGTCACCCACACCAATTAATGTTTATGAAGAAGAAGAATAAACCTGTTGCTGCTGCTGTTGCCTGTATTCACTGCTGCTGCTGCTGTACTTGTGATGATGCTACTTGTGATCTTCTGAAATGACCCATTGGCAACTTCATTACGCGGGGATAATGATTTTGCAGGTACCCCGAGAGGCCCTTGAGTTTACTGGAATGTCGATTAACTTCCATTCCGGCAAATTCGGGTACTCCATATGTCCTATTTTCAGCAAAGGTCATGCTGAAATTTTCCGTGAATTTTAGCATGACTTTGCTAAAAATAGGACATATGGGGTACTTGCGACTAATGCATGGGCCGGGGTATCTTAGTACTTAATTAAGTAGGATCAACTGCCTCTTGTGTTATACATATAGAAGTGTGATATCAACTCATAGTTATTACTAATGTCAGTTGCTCGTCATCGATAAACCCTAATCTGGTAGGATGACCTACTAAAAAAGCCCATACCACATATTCTATTTGGATGCCCCTGCTAACCCTTGACCATAAATACTTGAGATGGATGTAGCAGGCTTAAAGAAAGAAATGTTTTTAGGCCAACTCCACTGGGCCTGGCTGTAAATGCACAAGTGTGCATGACTAACAATATTCTATTGTAATGCTAAACAGGAAAGAGGAACCACTCATCCTAACCATTTGCTCTCAAAATTACCACTTCACTTCTTACTACTGAAAATCTTAGACCATCTCCATTCACCAATAGCTCAAACCAATTCGAAGGGTGTGTTTTCACCACATTGTGGATTATCTTATTGGACCCAACGCAAGAGATGATGTAGTTTTGAATTATGAACGTAGGATATGTCTTCATCGGACGACGAAAGTCTCCCGGGGGAGTGCGGCTGGTGCCAAGATGATCGAGGTCTGTGCGACATGCCTCACCTGGACGATGATCGACGCTTCAGCATTAAGCTCGAGGAGACCTTCGAAGTTGAAACGGTACACAACGACGACAAGTGTTACTTTCGTAATTAAGCATGTCTTCAATTATTTCAACGTGTAATTTTCATCTTTTACAATTCGAGTATAGCTTATCCCATGCCATGCAAGACGCTATGTCTTGGAGAGGATGGATTTTGAAGACCATGAAATTTCTAAAACAAAGAAAATTCACCTAAGGACTCATCACGATGTGGATTTTGAAGTAAATCTGTATAATTCTGGGAGCGTAACCCATTTTGGTTGCAAAAATTGGGAAGCATTTTGCAAGATGTATGGTTTTGATGAGGGTATACTTGTCACCATGGATCTTGGTGATCCTAAAATCGAGCAAGACAATATGGACATTTGGGTCCTTGTTGATACGCCTCCAATTCTACCGCTATGTGAGTTTCTTAAACATAGTTATTAGCTAATTTATATTGTTTATTTCAAAATAGTTAACAGCTTATTTTTATTGTTCAAAGATTGTGCGGGAGATGGTAGACAAAACCCACTACACCGATGGCTCCGAACTAACAACTTACAAGGAGAAAAATCATCTGGTCGGATTTTGTACTGACATTGAGAATTACAATATCTACAATCAAACTCCTCAACATTATGGTCAATACGTGCCATTAGTGCATGTGTTCAACTACGATAACTACCATGGAGATACCCTGGTAAGATTTTTTACTATTACAACATCCGTGCATCTTTTGCATACTTCTAAAACTAGTACATCATTGCTAACTATGAAGTTATTACTATGTTTTTCAACAGATAATCCCAGAGAATTGTGTGCCTCATTTGATGTATCAGAAAGGTAGTCTTAATGTTTTGAACATACAGGCAGGTCATCCTACGAATCTCAACTGTCCATACGAGATTTCTAAAAAAAATGGAGACATGAAAATCAAAGGATGGAAAAAATGTATGGACAGTCGTAAGGAGGTTCTTGGAAGCAAAAGAAAGCAAAGCGCAAGAATTGGAGACAGGATGATCTCCATTCTCCATAATGGAGAGTCAGGGTCTATATTGTTTTATGCTATTTTACCTTAAATAGGGTATTTAGGTCCTGCCTAATACTGATGATCATGTGCTAAGAACAATTAAGTAGTGTTGGTTCGATGACTATCAATATGATGATCGTATGACTTGTTATTAATAACGAGTAGAAGTTGTATGATGATGATTAGTAGGATTTGTTAGGATTAGTATTACTTCCGACAAACTCGCTACTCGCGGTCTCGAGACTTGTAATGTTCTATCTTTGTTCGGTCTTTTGAATTCGGAGACTAATATGATGAATTGTATTCGGAGACTAATCTTCTATTGTATTCGATGAATCTGCTGTTGATGTGTGGTGCTAGCTATATTCTGTCCAATAATATATTTTGTAACATGTGAAAATATCAGAAAATAAAAAAAATAACCCCTAATATTCATACTAGTGGCGCACCACCACATAGTGCGCCATTAGTAAGCCAGAACACGCTAATGGCGCATCATCCACCAGTGCGCCATTAGTATGCCAAAGCACATGGGTAAATATGGCCCCCTGGAAGGCATACTAATGACGCACCGTCGGCTATACTAATGGCGCACTCCCACGGTGCTCCATTAGTATACCAGATACTAATTACTAATGGCGTGCTAGTAGTGGCGCACCTGTAGCGCACCATTAGTAGGCAAAACAGGTGCGCCACTAGTAGGCCTTTTCCTAGTAGTGTCTGAGACCATGCATTTTTCTTTTTCGTACTAGAACAATACTCGTGCTTTGCAATGGGATATAAATCTTCTAATACGTCGTTTTGTGATTTACTTGTCTATAATAATGCGATTGTGTAAATAAATGGTCATCAAATTTTGCTCATATATTACCTTATATTTTTATCCGAAGTTTGGTAAGTAAATTAAAATGAAACTGGTTAAGAAGGTAAGTAAATTAAGTTGATTTATTATCATACAAGGAAGGTTGGACGAAGGGGTGGTGGGAAGAAAGGTGAAATGAGAACCTTACGTTCTTCATCCTGAAATTTTACACACATACACTTCACATCCTTTTTACTTGTACAATTTTTCCAGTTTCTTTTTAAACTAATTTTTTTATCTTTTTCAAAAATTCAGCCTCCATCGAGGCCGAGATAAAAAACGCCATGCTCGAAAATCGTGGCCTAGAAAGTAGCCGGGCCAATCAGTGTGGCTCCCGCAGCCTATCGACTAGATAGAGGTGGAGTGTGTGATAGGGAGCAGCGGAATTTCCCGTCACATGTTTGTTTGCTGTACTGCGAGCTGTTTTTTTCCGGCAAATTCAGCTTGGGCGCCCACCACGAGCGACTGTGACGAGTGAGCCTAGCGCACGCCATTCATGGCAACGACAAAAATCCTACATATAATCAGCAATGACGTCAATCCTCAAGCTCCGTTCACTGTCGAGCTGTATATACTCCAATCCCGATGAGCAGCTCTAGCTAGATTGGTTGATTCGTGTTAAACAAATCAGGCGCTCTCTTCCGAAAGTCCGCCGATTACGTGGCCTCGACCTCGTTGCTCTCCGCAGCGGCGGCAAGCATGCAGCGGCAAGAGGAGTCCGGCGAGGACATCGTGATCGTGGGCGCCGGGCTCGCCGGCCTCGCCGCCGCGCTCGGGCTGCACAGAAAAGGGGTGAGGAGCCTGGTGCTGGAGTCGTCCCCGGCGCTCCGGGCCTCGGGGTTCGCCTTCGCCACGTGGCCCAACGCCTTCCGCGCGCTCGACGCCCTTGGCGTCGGCGACGAGATCAGGAAGCTCCACCTGCACATCGAGGGGCTGCGCGTCATGTCGGCGTCCACGGGTGAGATAGCAAAGAAGGTGGATTTCAGGGACGAGTTCCGCTGCGTCAGGCGCGACGTGCTGCTGCAGGTCCTGGCGGCGGAGCTGCCGACGGGCACCATCCGCTACTCCTCCAGGATCGTCTCCATCGACGACGGCGACGACGACGGCGCCAAGATCCTCCACCTCGCCGACGGCTCGACTCTCCGGGCAAGGGTGCTGGTCGGATGCGACGGGATCAACTCCGTGGTGGCCAGATGGCTGGGGCTCGCCAAGCCGTCGCACTCCGGGCGCTCCGCCACGCGGGGCCTCGCGCGTTACCCCGACGGCCACGGCTTCCCGCCCAAGTTCCTGCAGCTCTTTGGCAACGGCTTCCGCTTCGGCTTCGTCCCCTGCAACGACACCGACGTCTACTGGTTCTACACATGGTCTCCCTCCCAAGACGGTCAGTCTAGCTCGCCACTCTCTGCATCCATGGCGATGCCCTGACCCTGATGTCCAGTGTCCATTTACCGTCTCGCGTTGACTGACGTGCAGATGATGGTGTCGCTGAGAGCGGCGCCAAGATGAAGCAGTACGTGCTGACGAAACTGAGGAGCTCCAAGGTGCCCGCGGAGGCGCTGGAATTGGTGGAGAGGAGCGAGCTGAGCGACGACGCGCCCGCCGCACCGCTGCGGTTCCGGCCGCCGCTCTCGCTCCTGTTCGCGGGCATCAGCAAGGGGAACGTGTGCGTCGCCGGCGACGCGCTGCACCCGATGACGCCGGACCTTGGCCAGGGCGGCTGCGCGGCGCTGGAGGACGGCGTCGTCCTGGCCAGATGCCTCGGCGAGGCCATCCTCGGTGGCGATGGCGACGGAGCGACAGGCGGGACTGATGAGAAGGAGAGGATCGAGTTGGGCCTGCGCAGGTTTGCCGGGATACGGCGGTGGAGGAGCATCGAGCTCATCGGAACGGCCTACGTTGTCGGCTTCTTGCAGCAGAGTGGTAATAGGATCATCAGCTTTCTGCGGGAGAAGGTGCTGGCCGGAGTGCTCGCGGGAAGGCTCGTTAAGATGTCGGACTACAACTGCGGGACGCTGTCGAGCTAGGGAGTAGTACATTTGAGGCAACCAAGATAGCAAGAGCATATCTTTTTTTTTTCTTCCAAGAAACTTTCAAACTATTTATCCTTAATTATGACAGTACAAAGAACAAAAGAAGTAATAAAAATTAGGACGCCGATAGTGCCACACGTGTGGGCGTTAGAGGGTTTGCCCACACATTTTGTGTGGTGTATATAAGAGGAACAACCCACACACCTACGTGTGGGCAAAACAAGTAATGACCACAAGTAGATAACGCCCACACCCCCGTACGTCAGGCCTCCTACCTCGTGGTCCCGCATGCCCCGCGTGACAGTAACCCGCGTCCCGTAGTTGCCATGGTCCAGACCCTCGTCCATGTTCTTTTAATTGTAGTTGTCATGTCGCTGAACTTCGGTTGCCATGTCGGACAACTACAATTGCCATGGTTGCTCAACTGCAGTTGCCATGTATGGTCTGGTCTATTGCAATTGCCATGATTTCAAAATTTTAGGAGTTGCCACCCACTAGGCAGTTGTCGTGTAGCACTACAAAAAGGCATGTAAAAAAACATGTTCGGGTAAAAGAGAGAGTTGTCGTGTGCTCACAAGCATGCTAGGGCAGTTGTCATGTAAAGAGAAAGAGTTGCCATCTGCTTACGTGCATGTTAGGGCAATTGCCATGTACCATGCAAAAACACATGGCAACTCGGGGTAAAAAAGAGTTGCTATCTGCTTACAAGCAAAGCTAGGGCAGTTGCCATGTACCCTGCAGAAACACATGGCAACTGCCAACTTTGGGTGTGGGCGAAGTGATAAACGCCCACACGCCAGCCCCCCGTATGGTGAAAAGGACGTGTGGGCGACCGGATGAATGCCCACACACACCATCTTAGTCCTACGTGGCACACAAAAACTGCTAGAACACGCCAAGATTCGTGTAGAATTGGTTGGACGAGAATCCATGCGTGTGGGCGAGTTGCCAGACGCCCACATGTGTGGGCGTTAGTGTTTCTGAATTTTTTTAACCATGTCCGTGGGCCCCTAGCAACGACTACAAACGCTGGAGCGAGCCGAAGGCGCGCCCCCATCATCGCATCTTCATCACCGAAGCCGGACAAACCTTGTTATAGTAAACAGTTGGGAAGTCGTCGTGCTAAGGCCACATAGGACCAGCGCATAGAATAGCAATCATCGCCGATGAAGAAAGTCATAGACTAGAAGGGTCAAACTTGTAAACACCCAAGTGAAGACGAACGAAGACCGGATCCAAACAGATCCACCGAAAGCCAGCACCAACCGAATCCCGCAAGATCCGACGGAGACAAACCTTCACACATCCTCCGTATGATCCTAGAAGCACCATCGGGACGGGGATAGAATGTGGGAGACATTATTCCCACTAAGGAATATCGCCGCTGCCACACAACCCCAACCAAGACGTTGAATCTAACGAGAACGAGAACGGAGTTTAAGAAAATACCCATTGGTTTCTGGGTGTTTATAACCTAAGAATTGATTTTTTTACAAAAAAGTTAAAAACATTCAGATTCTTTCTTAGAATAAACTTGATTTTTTTTGCACCAGAATGTAATTTTCCTCGTCCTCCTCACGCTCAAGTTCGTCCCAATCAATGTCGTTGTCAAACGACTCGACGTTGACCACCACCTTCGCAGAGGAAGGTCCTGCGTCGTTGTTGTCCTTCACCTTCTTCTTCTCCGTGTCCCTCTTCCAGTACCACTCCTGCTCTTATTGAACATACTCTGGGTGCTCCCTTGCGAACCTTCTGCCCAACGAGCTATGCTGCCTCCAACGAGTCCTCCGGGAAGTTGAGCCTTTTCAGGTTGCAGACCGAGCCGCCACGCCGCGATGTCATACGCGCGGGCGGTGGGGTCCATGCTACGGAAAGTGCCCACCCAGTACCCATGGCCACGCGTGCTCAACTCCACGCCGTATTGGGTGGAGGGCCGCGGCTACATGCCCTCGAAACCGGCTTTGGTCTTTGGCTTCGGTGGCATGGTGACAGTGAGGCAGGTACGAGGCGCGGCGGAGTGGCTGGACGAGATGCGTTGGTGGCGGCGATATAAGCGGTACAACGGCCGCTGGCGAGGTGGGATTAGTAGATCTGGCAGCGGCGGGCGCGGCGTGGGTGCGATACTCACCGGATTTACAGGCTACAATGGTGTCAGAGGGGAGAGGGGTCACGCGGGGGTGCTATGGAGGTTGTGGGTGGGCTGTAGGGGGATTTTGGTTTACGGCAGCCGCGAATGTCCTGTATATTTACAAGGCGAGTAATCTGCGCCGGTGCGCCGGCCGAATGTTTCGGCCGGTCGCACCGCAGCCGCCCGATGCATGCGCGCAGAGCCGTCCGATCTGATCCCATCTTCTTTCTTCCCGTCGTCTTCAAGCTGAGTTAACGTGCTTCCCCCTGATTACTCGCCATCCACCATACCCCAACCACGCGTGCTCCCGCGTCCTTGTCGGGCGTCCTCGCCGCTGGTCGCCGGCTATCCTTGCCGCCGGTCGCCGTCGCCGCCGCCAATCGCCGTCCTGGCAACACCCGTGCTCGATGGTTCCAGCGAAGAGACCTCATCGCAGCACTCCGTCCTCACCTGTAGCAAACGCCGTCGTCGTAAGACTGCCGACCCCTTCGTCGTTGCTGCAATTAACCGCCGCCGTCGTAGCACTGCCATGCCGCCAGCCGCGTCTCCCCGCTCGCACATCGTCATCATGCCGCCGCCTAGTGGAAGCTTTTTTCCTTGTGGGTTGAAGCTTTTTATTTCCCGGTTGAAACATTTTCCACGTTTGAAGCTTTTCTTCCAGGCCCATTGAAGCTTTTCCATGGTTGAAGCTTTTTCACACAGCGGTTGAAGCTTTTTCACACAGCGGTTGAAGCTTTTTCCAGCATCGCTCGTAGGAATATTTTCCATGGTTGAAACTGTTCTCCCACCCCATTGAAGCTTTTTCTCATGGTTTGAAGCTTTTTCCTTCGCCCGTTGAAGCTTTTTTACACACCGGTTGAAGCCTTTGCCGCGCAAGTCCAATTTTTTCCACGGGTTGAAGCTTTTTTTGTTTATGATTTTTCATGGTTGAAGCATTTTTTATGTCGGTTGAAGCTTTTTTCCTTGCCGCTTGAAGCTTTCAGCAGTATGCCTGTTTGCCGGTCAGAATACGCCTTGTTTTTGGTAGCAAAAATCCACGCTGGATGCAGCTATTTTTTCGGCCGGTTCCAGCTCAAATCCACGCTGGTTGCAGCACCGGTCGCCTCTCATTTGAAGCTCGTCACTGAGATCCACCTCGCCACTCGTAGCATCTAGTCTCGTCCGTTTTTAGCTTCTGAGCTGGCCCGGTTCCAGCGTTTTGGCCGGCAGGTTGCAGCAAAAATAGATGCTGGTTCCGGCATCGCAGGGCTCCCCCTGTCGTCGTGTCCATCTCCGATGAGAGATGGTCGTCGGGGATCACGGGATTCAGGGCGAGCCGTGGGCCATCAGAGAAAGGAAAAGGGAGGAGGGAGATTGAGGGCGAGGGGGTGGGGGGAGGAGGAGGAGGAGGAGGAGGAGGGTCACAGCAGCGAAGGCAGTGGTGCGGGACAGGGACCGGAGTTGCGGCGGCGCTGGTGGTGCAGGACAGGGAACGGAGTTGTGGGGATGGGGCAGGGGAGCTGAGCGATGGAGAAGGAAGAAGGATATGTGCTGCAGATAAGGGAAGGGGTGCGCTGTTTCTGGCCGCATGATTACGATCCATCTCGCGGCTTGCGTGAGACCGGCGTAACAGTTCGGCCGGTGCCCCGGCTGGAAACGTTTCCCTATTTACAACACCTAGAGTCCTCTTTTTGGGTCCACAAGTTTTTTGGCCAAAAAAATATGACAGGGCAGTTGTTGGAGATCATTTTTTTGCATCCAAATGCCTAAAAAATAGCTAGCGCCCTATTTTCCCTATTCATCTTCTTCGTCGTGCAGTCACCCTCCGACATAGCGCCCCGTGGCCGGTGGGCGCTACCGCACGCCGCCACGCATCCCCATCCCTAACCCGCCCATTAAGTTTCTGACTCGCCCCCGCCGACGATCGCCGGCTCCGCTCGTACCTGATGTTTAGCAAACAGGAACTAATATAGGTGAATAGTGTAACCGGTGGTAAGTCTTCTTTGTGTGTGGGCGTGTGGCTAGTCCGAGATGTACACGATAACTCTGTCAATCTCTCTGTCTCCATGAGCTCTTCACCTGGCGAGGGAGGTTGGTGTGTCCGAAGTGATCCCGGAGCGAGACTCCCAAGTTGTTGTCCGTAAGATCAATCAAGAGGCTACGGATCTTTCATCATATGGGCCAATTGTCGAGGAAGTGAAGCGACTTCTTAGGTCCTTCAAGGACTTTGGGGTTCTGTGGGTGCAACCCTCGGCGAATAAAGTCGCACATGAACTAGCTAGGGAAGGTTGCAATAATAAACTCTGTAAGACCTGGTTACATGCACCACCGCAGAAATTCATAGGTGCACGCACCTGGCAAGCCCTGCCCGACAGCTCGATCACCTCGCGATTCGTGAAGTAGTTGGATACCGCATGAGAGCGCAGTAGGGGTGCAATAAGTTTTAAGTTTCAATCATTGAAAATTACGATTTTTCATCTAAAACTTGCGACTTTCAAGCTCGCTCTTACCAAGTTTCATCGATAAAATTTTGAGACATTATTTTTGTCGGCTGTAGTCACAAAAATTGGCCGTAAGCACAAACTCATGATTTATCAGTAGCTTGTACTTAACATTTATTTTCAAATTTCATGAAAACATATTTAAAATGGTCTTATTTGAAATTAGGCGCTCATCACAAAAAACACGAATATGAAAACAAAATTTATTCTAAACTTTTTATTTTAAAGATATGAAAGTTAAAAAAACCAGAAGCCAAAAAAAAAACGCGTGCGAGGGACTTGGTGTCCCCGCACTTGCGTGCCCCAAAATGGTACCAACGGCATGTGTTAGCTTGGTGGTGGCCTCGGAGTGTACCTTGACATTATTTTTTGAGATGAGTATACCTTGACATTTTAATAAAGTTGCAACAGATTTTCGAGTGAGGCGTTTTGGCTCCCAGACTCATCTGTACCCACGCTGAATAAAAAAAATTAAAATAAACACTAGAAAAAAAATTCAAAAAATTCCAATTTTTGGCATGGTAGATAATTTGGTGCGTGATGTCCGCTCCAAATTTTAAATCATTTGGACGTCTGAGTATCTCTTGGCAAAAAAGACAAATTTAAGGTCTATTAAAAAGTGTACTGTTCAGACCTAATTTGTCTTTTTTGCTGAGAGCTACTCAATTGTCCAAATGCTTTGAAATTTGCAGCGAACCTCACACACCAAATTATCTACCTTCCATAAAAAATTTAGATTTTTATTTTTATTTTCTATGGATTGTTTCTTGACCGGGTGCAAACGAGCCCGGACTCGGAATTGGATATTCGCAGATTTTCCAACTAAAATAAATAAATATATGTCTCCTAGACCGCGTATGTCGTGGATGGTTTTGGAGTTTTCCCTTCAATCCACCACATACGAATTGCGGTCTCTTGTTGGTTGGTCCAAACGAATTGCGGTCCAGGACCGCCATACGTACCGGCCCACCCAGCCATGCACGCCAGGAAAATCATCATAACTTGCGACAATAGACTTGCCAAGCCGAAGCTGTTCCTCATCCGGGAAGACGACACGGCAGCTTGCATGGAAGAACAAGATGAGATCAATGCCGAGCACATCGTCGTCGTGGGCGCCGGCCCCGCCGGCCTCGCCGTGGCTCTCGGGCTGCACAGGAAAGGGGTGAGGAGCGTGGTGCTGGAGTCGTCGCCGGCGTTGCGCGCGTCCGGCTACGCCATCACGACGTGGCCCAACGCCTTCCGCGCGCTCGACGCCCTCGGGGTCGGCGACAAGATCAGGAAGCTCCACCTGCACATCCAAGGGTAAACGCCTGGCTGCCGTTTCTTCTTCAATGCCTGGCTTGCACGTTGGCTCTCGTTTTCCGCTTAAAACTGTAGTGTAATCCGATCGACCCATGTTCGTACGTAGGCTGCGTGTCTTCTCTGCGTCCACCGGAGAGATCGCACACGAGCTGGATTTCACGCTGCAGGAGAATGGGTGAGCACCGAGTTGGCAGCAAGTTCTCATCTATCAGGACGTGATGAGTAACACAATTACATGGATAATTTTGGATGCAGAGGACCTCATGAGACCTGCCGTGTCAGGCGTGACCTGCTGCTCCGGACGCTCGAGGAGGAGCTGCCGACGGGCACCATTCGCTACTCGTCCAAGATCGTCTCCATCGACGACCAAGACGGCGCCGCCAAGATCCTCCACCTCGCCGACGGCTCGACTCTCAGGGCAAAGGTGCTGATCGGCTGCGACGGGGTCAACTCGGTGGTGGCGAAATGGCTGGGGCTCCCCAAGCCGTCCTACTCGGGGCGCTTGGCCACGAGAGGCCTCGCACATTACCCCGACGGCCATGGTTTCGAGCCCGAGTTCCTGCAGTACATCGGCCATGGCTTCCGCTTCGGCTTCGTGCCCTGCGACGACACCCGCATCTACTGGTTCTACACCTGGTCTCCCTCCCAGAACGCGAGTGCGGACAAGGGCGTCGACGTCGAGGGCGCCGCCAAGATGAAGCAGCACGTGCTGGCCAGGCTGAGGAGCTCCAAGGTGCCCGCGGGGGCGCTGGAGGTGGTGGAACGGAGCGACATGAGCGACGCGTCCGCCGCGCCGCTGCGGTTCCGTTCGCCGCTGTCGCTCCTGTTCGCGAGCATCAGCAAGGGCAACGTGTGCGTGGCCGGCGACGCGCTGCACCCGATGACGCCGGACCTGGGCCAGGGCGGCTGCTCGGCGCTGGAGGACGGCGTCATCCTGGCGAGATGCCTCGGCGACGCCGTCCTTGGCGGGGAGGCTGGCACGGAGGAGGAGAGGATCGAGTCGGGCCTGCGCGAGTACGCCGGGATGCGGCGGTGGCGGAGCGTCCAGCTCGTCGGAGCCGCCTACATGGTCGGCTTCGTGCAGCAGAGTGACAATGCGATCGTGAGCTTTCTCCGGGAGAAGGTGCTGGCCGGAGCGCTCGCGAGAAGCCTGGTGAAAATGGCCGACTACGACTGCGGAACACTCTGATGGACGAGTGACCTGACGTGGTCTTTTTCAGGGCGAGGGTGCATCGAGGTGTAGTGTAGTCTGAACCATTTTCCCCTTCCAGGTTAACCGTCGTTGGGTCAGTTTGGCCCGCGCCGGTTTCCTGTGGCTCTTGGGCCTGCCTGAGGGAAGATGTTGTTTGATTTTTTGTGTGTGTCTAGGGCATATCTAGATGTGCAGTTATTGCACATCTAAGTAAGTGAATCAAGTATAAAGAGAAAAAAAAAGAAAAAGAAAATATTCACACGAATCTCAATGTAACATCAATGACATATGACTTAGATGTGTAATACTTATGACACATTTAAATGTGCTTTAGCAAAACTGTTTTTTTAACACAACATAGACACAGAAGGTCATAGTGTGTTCAAATAAAATAAAATTGAACGAGTAATCTGGTGATGCGAAAACTGGAGATAGTGCTAGAAGCACGCAGATTGAGCCATGAAACATGATAGAAGATCTTGCAACTTCTCTCTTATAAACTTAATGATATTTTTTTTTGGTGTGGTCTTCGTCGAGGCCGGCTGGTAGTGGGACATCCCAAATGAGATCGATGGAGGTAGGTGGTTGCAACCCAAGCGGAAACCAAACCAGTAGTGCCTCGGGTCATAGAGTGAAGTACTGAAGGTACTTCTGCATCCCCTACTTTGAAATGATTTCTTCATTTTTATTTTTTATTCTATTGAAGATACTTCTGCATCCCCTACTTTGAAATGATCACACGTCCATGCTTCTTTAATACCACGAAATGATTACAAGACATATGTCCACTTACATTCACATATGTCTTGTAATTGGGAAAAAGAAGAAAGAACATATGTGAATGTTTGTCTAAAAAGTTTTGATACCACGAAATGATTACAAGACATATGTCCACTTACATTCACACATGTCTTGTAATTGGGGAAAAGAAGAAAGAACATATATGAATGTTTGTCTAAAAGTTCACTTACAGGCTACTCATCCATGAATGTAAGTGGACATTGTTTAGTGCCATCTAGTTCATGCTTATTGCTATCCACTTCTGAAAATTAATAACATTGTTTTTATTCCATCACACATAAAATCATGATATATATGTGCTGAAATGCTAAAAATGTGGTATATATGTGCTGGAATGCTAAAATATGTTATATATGTGCTGAAATATTGAAGTATACATGCCGAAATATTGTGTATATACGCGGAAATGTTGAGAAAAAAAATGGTCAAGTGTGGATTGGATAAGGTGACCGAGATGGGTATTTTTACTCGTGGGTATTACCTGCACCCGACCAGGTACGGGATGGGAACAATTCAAAACCCGACATGCAGTTACGGGTACAGGTTTTAGGCAAAAACTATTGAGACCGGTATGTGTTTTGGCGACCACTACCCGCACCCGAACCTTGCGGGTGCCATGTTGAGGTGAGGGAGCGCGGATCTGAAGCGTCATTGTGGACAAAATCCCACAACAAGGGCAAAATAACATCTATCTCTGCACATGCAATTGTGGTTAGGCGATTCCGAAGGTTAG
>NC_057803.1:29335397-29337936 GCF_018294505.1 Triticum aestivum
AATCCTGGGACACTAGGACAGTAGGGGGAGGGGGGGGGGGTGGAGTGAGAGTATAGGTGCGGGAAGGCAAAGGCTACATATGTATACAATTGTCAGTCCAGAAGAAGGTGAATAAGCCATTGTTGGTGAGAACGAAGGAACTTCTTTGTAGCAAGGGGAGTTGGTGGTTCACCCATGAGGACGGGTTTGTTATTTTTGTGGCAATGACATGGAGTGGCAGTTGGGGAACCAAAGTATCCAATGTAAGTCTAGAGACTAAAGTTGTTTGAAAGCAAATTTCATAAGTAGATGAGTTTTTGGGTATGCAATTTTTTCATGCCTAGACCACCATAGTCTTTAGGTTCACATTTTCCCCAAGCAATAAGATATTTAGCCTCGGTACAAGTTTCTTCGGTAGTTCAGAAAAAAGAACATCTAATCGCATCAAGTTCTTTAAAAGTACTTTTGGGAAGGCATAAGATGAACATGAAGTAAGCGACAAGAGAGTCACTAGTGGAAGTTGTTTGAGTTAGCCAAGCCCCGTGAGAGAGAAGCCTAGAAGCCCACCCAATAAGGTAACTGAGGATAATTTGAACGATGGGGTGGAAGGCCGAGGAGGGAAGCTTGACGTGGGATAGAGGTAGGCCAAGATAGATTTGGGGATAGGAGGAGATAGGGCAACCAAATGTGGCAATTTTAAGGGCGAGGGTCGAGTCAATGTTAAGCGGGACAAACTTAGTTTTGTGGAACTTCTGGGCTTCGAAACTACCGATCCAAGAAGCCCTAAAACCCAAAAAATGCAAAATATATTTGGGGCTCCATGAAGCCTGGTTTAAACTTAAAAAAAACACTCCATCCATTCCAAAATTATTGTCGTGGTTTCAGTAACGGAGTTTTTTAAAAGTTTAGAAAGGCCTTGAATATTTCTACATGTGCATATAGACGTGAACTACAATTATGTTGATAAACTGACCACACATGTGTCTTTTTTTGTGTCGCTTACAAATTAAAGTAGTTATTCGTAGAATTTCATATATGTAGTGAACATCTACATGTGCACATGAAAGATTAGAATTTGTTTAAATTTTATAATGAATTTTGCATTTACGAGGGAGCCAACATCCATCTTCCCCTAAACATGATTAGCATTGCTGTGAGAAACACTGCGATAGAACAATATGGATGCCCACAACAATCACAACACCAACGCAAAGAATAAAAGTAAAAAAGAAAAGGTTAGAAAGATCAACATCCACAACCAGATCTTTTGAAATGAGACACCACCTAGCCTCTTTTAGCTTCATGGCAAATTGCGCATTCAACCATGAGAGATGAAGTCGTCGGCTCACACCATCTTGTGAAGTGCGCCACTATATCTCGATCATAAGGTCCCAAATCCAAGTTCGCCACTTAAAGGTGAAGACCTGACCAGTCACAGAAGCCTGATCCAAAAAATGTTGTTCATTGCAAAGGAAAAGGTGTGTCGAAAACTCTAAAATGATCAAATCCATTGACGTCGCCTGGAATGTCACAACCGACTCAACGAATTTCACCACAAGAGAAGGAACTCAAAGTGTGGGCGATGCTAGTAACCAGAATACGGTGCCTCCAAGAAGAAGAATGATGCCCACATATGCCACCACTATTGGATTGGTAGGTCAAGTTTTCACCCAAGGTTGAATTGTGCCCCACACACGCTAGCAACCAGAGTGGAAGAACAAGCATGCTAGGGGGAAGCCGAAGCCATTAATAGTAGCGGCATGTCGAACACGCAATAAAAAGTCGCATTGTAGCAAGGGTGGGGGGAGGCTGCCTGTAACACCCCGGGTGTAACTTGCCATATTTGTAACTCCGACTCTTGCCATTTTCGTCTTTATGTTATGATATTCCCTCCGTGGTTGGGTTTTTGTCTTTTGTTTTGCATTTTGTTCATGTCATGCATTTCATATCATGTCATCATGTGCATCGCATTTGCATTCGTGTTCGTCTCATGCGTCTGAACCTTTTCCCTGTTATCCGTTTTGCAATCCGACACTCCCACATGCATCCGGCGCACCCCTCTTGTCTCTTTCGTGAGCGGGATAAAAACGTTCTCGGAATAACCGGTAGACCGCCTGTCAAATTTCGTTTCATTTGGAGGCCGTTTGATGCCCCAACGGTTAACCGGGTAACCGCAAAAGTCTCTTTTGTGTTGCAACCCAATACCCCTCCAAAACAGCCCAATAACCCATCTAGACCACCTCCATGTTCTCCGTCATCGGATCACGATCGTGTGGGCGAAAACCGCACCTCATTTGGACACTCCTACCTCCATCTACCTATAAATATGTGCATCCCTCCAAAATCCTGGGTCCAAACCCTAGCCCTGCTCCTCTCTCCGCGCCGGACACGTCCGGACGGTGCCCGACGCATCCGCCGCCGTGCCCGAACCAATTGTGACGTGCCACGTGTCCCGCCGCCTCCACCCGCCACCGTCGGCCCGCTCGGGCCCGAGGTCGGCCCCCCTTCGGCCCGAAGCGCCGCCGCTTCTCCTCCACCCGCGCCCGCGAGCCGCGCCAGC
>NC_057803.1:29338334-29341114 GCF_018294505.1 Triticum aestivum
GCCACGCGCCGCCTCGCCTCCCGTCGTCCGCCGCCCGCTACCGATCCGGGTCCGGCCACCCCCTCCTCGAGCTCCGGCCGGTCATCTCCCTCCACCTCGGCGACCAACTCCGGCGAGACTCCGACCATCCTCGATCTGCATGCAAACCCTAGATCTAGATCTGGGAGGTGATTTTCGTCTAAGTCATTTTTCTGTGATATTTTTATGCCATCTTCATCATGTCACATCTCCGTGCTCGGTGCTCCAAATCATGCATATGATATGTCAAAATGTTCGTCTCATTGAGATCTTCATGTTAGCTGCATTTCCATGCATGTTACTGGCCATTATGATGCCATTTTCATTGTTGTAAGAGTGCTATAAAATGTTAATTGCTGGTGCTTAGCAGAACATGGTGATTTGTCATTTTTGTTGCATTTGATGTGTGCATTCTATGAGCATGAGGTCGACATATGTTTTGAACTACAACATGCCATATTTACAGGGGTGCAAGTCTTGTATTTTTGTGATCTATGTGGTGAGTAGCACAAGCAAGCAATCCAGGAGACTTGGAGTATACGTCAGGGAAGCTTTGAGGTGGCCACGTGGTAGGGAGGTGCGCCTGCCACCTGGGGGCGCCCCCACCCTCGTGGGCCCCTCGTGGCTCCCCTGACTGACTTCTTTCGCCTATATATGTCCATATACCCTAAAAACATCGGAGGACAGAATAGATCGGGAGTTCCGCTGCCAGAAGCCTCCGTAGCCACCGAAAACCAATATAGACCCGTTCCAGCACCCTGCCGGAGGGGGGAATCCTTCTCCGGTGGCCATCTTCATCATCCTGGTACTCTGCATGACGAGGAGGGAGTAGTTATCCCTCGGGGCTGTGGGTATGTACCAGTAGCTATGTGTTTGATCTCTCTCTCTCTCTCTCTCTCTCGTGTTCTTGAGGTGGTACGATCTTGATGTATCGC
The DNA here is from genome assembly GCF_018294505.1 of Triticum aestivum. Lineage (NCBI taxonomy): Eukaryota > Viridiplantae > Streptophyta > Magnoliopsida > Poales > Poaceae > Triticum > Triticum aestivum. The sequence goes on from NC_057803.1 coordinate 29,339,288, forward strand.
GAGCTTTGCTATTATAGTTGGATCTTATGATGTTTTCTCCCCCTCTAATCTCTTGTGATGAATTGAGTTTTCCCTTTGAAGTTATCGGATTGAGTCTTTAAGGATTTGAGAACACTTGATGTATGTCTTGCATGTGCTTATCTGTGGTGACAATGGGATATCACGTGATCCACTTGATGTATGTTTTGGTGATCAACTTGCGCGTTCCGTGACCTCGTGAACTTATGCATAGGGGTTGTCACACATTTTCGTCTTGACTCTCCAGTATAAACTTTGGGGCACTCTTTGAAGTTCTTTGTGTTGGTTGAATAGATGAATATGAGATTGTGTGATGCATATCGTATAATCATACCCACGGATACTTGAGGTGACATTGGAGTATCTACGTGACATTAGGGTTTTGGTTGATTTGTGTCTTAAGGTGTTATTCTAGTACGAACTCTATGATAGATTGAACGAAATGAATAGCTTCATGTTATTTTACTACAGACTCTTGAATAGATCGATCAGAAAGGATAACTTTAGGTAGTTTTGTACCCTACCATAATCTCTTCGTTTATTCTTGTTACCTCTTGAGCACTGCCTTGGTATTCCCTTGAAGAGGAAAGGGTGATGCACCAAAGTAGCGTAAGTATTTCCCTCAGTTTTTGAGAACCAAGGTATCAATCCAGTAGGAGGCCACACACGAGTCCCTCGCACCTACACAAACAAATAAAATCCTCGCAACCAACACAATAAAGGGGTTTTCAATCCCTTCACGGTCACTTACGAAAATGAGATCTGATAGATATGATAAGATAATATTTTGGTATTTTTATGATAAAGATGCAAAGTAAATAAAGCAAAATAAAAACGGTGCAAGAAATAGCTTGTTGATGGAAGATTAATATGATAGAAAATAGACCCGGGGGCCATATGTTTCACTAGTGGCTTCTCTCGAGAGCATAAGTATTACGGTGGGTAAACAAATTACTGTTGAGCAATTGACAGAATTGAGCATAGTTATGAGAATATCTAGGTATGATCATGTATATAGGCATCACGTCCGTGACAAGTAGACCGACTGCTACCTGCATCTACTACTATTACTCCACACATCGACCGCTATCCAGCATGCATCTAGAGTATTAAGTTCAAAAGAACAGAGTAACGCTTTAAGCAATATGACATGATATAGAGGGATAAACTCATGCAATATGATATAAACCCCATCTTGTTATCCTCGATGGCAACAATACAGTACGTGCCTTGCTGCCCCTACTATCACTGGGAAAGGACACCGCAAGATTGAACCCAAATCTAAGCACGTCTCCCATTGCAAGAAAGATCAATCTAGTAGGCCAAACCAAACTGATAATTCGAAGAGACTTGCAAAGATAACCAATCATACATAAAAGAATTCAGAGAAGATTCAAATATTGTTCATAGATAAACTTGATCATAAACCCACAATTCATCGGTCTCAACAAACACACCGCAAAAGAAGATTACATCGAATAGATCTCCACTAGAGATGGGGAAAACATTGTATTGAGACCCAAAACGAGAGAAGAAGCCATCTAGCTAATAACTATGGACCCGAAAGTCTGAAGTAAACTACTCACACATCATCGAAGAGGCTATGGTGTTGATGTAGAAGCCCTCCGTGATCGATGCCCCCTCCGGCGGAGCTCCAGAAAAGGCCCCAAGATGGGATCTCACGGGTATAGAAGGTTACGGCGGTCGAATTAGGGTTTTGGCTCCGTATCTGGTAGTTTGGGGGTACGTAGGTATATATAGGAGGAAGAAGTATGTTGTTGGAGCAACATGGGCCCCACGAGGGTGGAG
>NC_057803.1:29341324-29354507 GCF_018294505.1 Triticum aestivum
CGCGCCCCTCTACCTTGTGCCTTCTTGGTTGCTTTCTTGACGTAGGGTTCAAGTCCTCTGGATCACGTTCATTTCAAAAATCACATTCCCGAAGGTTTCATTCCGTTTGGACTCCGTTTGATATTCTTTTTCTGCGAAACTCTGAAATAGGCAAAAAACAACAATTCTGGGCTAGGCCTCCGGTTAATAGGTTAGTCCCAAAAATAATATAAAAGTGTATAATAAAACCAAATAATGTCCAAAAAAGAATATAATATAGCATGGAACAATAAAAAATTATAGATACGTTGGAGACGTATCAAGCATCCCCAAGCTTAATTCCTGCTCATCCTCGAGTAGGTAAATATAAAAAAACAGAATTTTTGATGTGGAATGCTACTTGGCATAATTTCAATGTAATTCTCTTAATTGTGGTATGAATATTCATATCCGAAAGATTCAAGAAAAAAGTTTGATATTAACATAAAAATAATAATACTTCAAGCATACTAACTAAGCGATTATGTCTTCTCAAAATAACATGGCCAAAGAAAGTTATCCCTACAAAATCATATAGTCTGGCTATGCTCTATCTTCACCACACAAAGTATTTAAATCATGCACAACCCCGATGACAAGCCAAGCAATTTTTTCATACTTTTGGTGTTCTCAAACTTTTTCAATCTTCACGCAATACATGAGCGTGAGCCATGTACATAGCACTATATGTGGAATAGAATGGTGGTTGTGGAGAAGACAAAAAGGGAGAAGACAGTATCACATCAACTAGGTGTATTAACGGGCTATGGAGATGCCCATTAATAGATATCAATGTGAGTGAGTAGGGATTGCCATGCAACGGATGCACTAGAGCTATAAGTATATGAAAGCTCAACAAAAGGAACTAAGTGGGTGTGCATCCAACTCGCTTGCTCACGAAGACCTAGGGCATTTTGAGGAAGCCCATCATTGGAATATACAAGCCAAGTTCTATAATGAAAAATTCCAAATAGTATATGAAAGTGATATCATAGGAGACTCTCTATCATGAAGATCATGGTGCTACTTTGAAGCACAAGTGTGGTAAAAGGATAGTAGCATTGTCCCTTCTCTCTTTTTCTCTCATTTTTTTATTTGGGCCTTTTCTCTTTTTTATGGCCTCTTTTTTCTTATTTAGTCCGGAGTCTCATCCTGACTTGTGGGGGAATCATAGTCTCCATCATCCTTTACTCACTTGGGACAATGCTCTATAAATGATGATCATCACACTTCTATTTACTTACAACTCAACAATTACAACTCAATACTTAGAACAAAATATGACTCTATATGAATGCCTCCGGCGGTGTACCAGGATGTGCAATCATGCATGAGTGAAATGTATGAAAGAATTATGAACGGTGGCTTTGCCACAAATACAATGTCAACTACATGATCATGCAAAGCAATATGACAATGATGGAGCGTGTCATAGTAAACGGAATGGTGGAAAGTTGCATGGCAATATATCTCGGAATGGCTATGAAAATGCCATGATAGGTAGGTATGGTGGCTGTTTTGAGGAAGGTATATGGTGGGTGTATGATACCGGCAAAAGGTGCGCGGTATTAGAGAGGCTAGCAATGGTGGAAGGGTGAGAGTGCGTATAATCCATGGACTCAACATTAGCCATCAAGAACTCACATACTTATTGCAAAAATCTATTAGTTATCGAAACAAAGTACTACGCGCATGCTCCTAGGGGATAGATTGGTAGGAAAAGACCATCGCTCTTCCCCGACCGCCACTCATAAGGAAGGCAATCAATAAATAAATCATGCTCCGACTTCATCACATAACGGTTCACCATACATGCATGCTACGGGAATCACAAACTTCAACACAAGTATTTCTCAAATTCACAACTACTCAACTAGCATGAATCTAATATCACAATCTACATATCTCAAAACAATTATCAAGTATCAAACTTCTCTTAGTATTCAGCACACTCATAAGATTTTTTTACTAATCTTGAATGCCTAGCATACTAGGATTAATTTCCCAGGTTATGTAAATTACCATGCTGTTTAAGACTCTCAAAATAATATAAGTGAATCATGAGAGAATAATAGTTTCTATGAAACAAATCCACCACCATGCTCTAAAAGATATAAGTGAAGTACTAGAGCAAAAACTATATAACTCAAAAGATATTAATGAAGCACATAGAGTATTCTAATAATTTTCAAATCATGTGTGTTTCTCTCAAAATGCGTGTACATAAAATATGATTGTGGCAAACTAATAAATAAAGACTCAAATAATACAAGACGCTCCAAGAAAAACACATATCATGTGGTGAATACAAATATAGCTCGAAGTAAAGTTACCGATGGAACTAGACGAAAGAGGGGATGCCTTCCGGGGCATCCCCAAGCTTTGGCTTTTAGGTGTCCTTAGATTATATTGGAGTTCCATGGACATCCCTTATCTTAGGCTCTTGCCACTACTTGTTCCATAATCCATCAAATCTTTTACCCAAAACTTGAAAACTTCACAACACTAAACTCAAAATAAAAAATCTCGTGAGCTCCGTTAGCGAAAGAAAACAATACACCACTTCAAGGTACAGTAATGAACTCATTCTTTATTTATATTGGTGTTAAACCTACTGTATTACAACTTCTCTATGGTTTTAAAACTATTTTACTAGCCATAGATTCATCAAAATAAGCAAACAACACACGAAAAACAGAATCTGTCAAAAACAGAACAGTCTGTAGTAATCAGTAGCTAACGCAAACTTATGGAACCCCAAAAATTTCTAAAATAAATTGCTGGACGTGAGTAATTTATCTATTAATCATATGCAAAAATAATTAACTAAATATCACTTTCGAAATAAAAATGGCAGCAATTCTTGTGAGCGCTAAAGTTTCTGTTTTTTACAGCAAGATCAAATGACTTTCCCCAAGTCTTCCCAACGGTTCTACTTGGCACAAACACTAATTAAACACAAAAAACACAACTAAAACAGAGGCTAGATAAATTATTTATTACTAAACAGGAGCAAAAATCAAGGAATAAAATAAAATTGGGTTGCCTCCCAACAAGCGCTATCGTTTAACGCCCCTAGCTAGGCATAAAAGCGAAGATAGATCTAGGTATTGCCATCTTTGGTAGGCAATCCATAACTGGCTCTCATAATAGATTCATATGGTAATTTAATTTTCTTTCTAGGGAAGTGTTCCATACCTTTCCTTAACGGAAATTGGAATCTAATATTCCCTTCCTTCATCTCAATAATTGCACCAATCGTTCTAAGGAAAGGTCTACCAAGAATAATAGGACATGAAGGATTGCAATCTATGTCAAGAACAATAAAATCTACGAGCACATAATTCCTATTTGCAATAATAAGAACATCATTAATTCTGCCCATAGGTTTCTTAATAGTGGGATCCGCAAGGTGCAAGTTTAAAGAGCAATCATCAAAATCATGGAAACCTAGCAAATCACACAAAGTCTTTGGAATCGTGGAAGCACTAGCACCCAAATCACACATAGCATAGCATTAATGATCTTTAATTTTAATTTTAATAGTAGGTTCCCACTCATCATAAAGTTTTCTAGGGATAGAAACTTCCAACTCAAGTTTTTCTTCATAAGATTGCATCAAAGCATCCACGATATGTTTCGTAAAAGCTTTATTTTGACTATAAGCCTATGGAGAATTTAGTATGTATTGCAACAAGGAAATAAAATCTATCAAAGAGAAATTATAATAATTAAAATCCTTGAAATCCAAAATAGTGGGTTCATTAATATCTAGAGTTTTGATCTCTTCTAACCTTTTAAGGTGAAGATCACCAAATCTAGGTAGAGCCATCGTGACAAGCAAGCGATCCAACATACGAGCAAACAAGAAGCACATGAAAAAGAGGCGAACGGAAAAGAGTGGGCGAGTAAAACGGCAAGGGTGAAGTGGGGGAGAGGAAAACGAGAGGCAAATGGCAAATAATGTAATGCGGGAGCTAAGGGTTTGTGATGGGTACTTGGTATGTTGAGTTTCGCGTAGATTCCCCGGCAACGGCGCCAGGAATCCTTCTTGCTACCTCTTGAGCACTGCGTTGGTTTTCCTTGAAGAGGAAAGGGTGATGAAGTAAAGTAGCATAAGTATTTCCCTTAGTTTTTGAGAACTAAGGTATAAATCAAGTAGGAGGCCACGCACGAGTCCCTCGCACCTACACAAACAAATAAAATCCTCGCAACCAACGCAATAAAGGGGTTGTCAATCCCTTCACGGCACTTACGAAACTGAGATCTGATAGATATGATAAGATAATATTTTTGGTATTTTTATGATAAAGATGCAAAGTAAATTAAGCAAAATAAAAACGGTGCAAGAAATAGCTTGTTGATGGAAGATTAATATGATAGAAAATAGACCCGGGGGCCATATGTTTCACTAGTGGCTTCTCTCAAGAGCATAAGTATTACGGTGGGTAAACAAATTACTATCGAGCAATTGACAGAATTGAGCATAGTTATGAGAATATCTAGGTATGATCATGTATATAGACATCACGTCCGAGACAAGTAGTCCGACTCCTGCCTGCATCTACTACTATTACTCCACACATCGACCGCTATCCAGCATGCATCTAGAGTATTAAGTTCAAAAGAACAGAGTAATGCTTTAAGCAAGATGACATGATGTAGAGGGATAAACTCATGCAATATGATATAAACCCCATCTTGTTATCCTTGATGGCAACAATACAATATGTGCCTTGCTGCCCCTACTGTCACTGGGAAAGGACACCGCAAGATTGAACCCAAATCTAAGCACTTCTCCCATTGCAAGAAAGATCAATCTAGTAGGCCAAACCAAACTGATAATTCGAAGAGACTTGCAAAGATAACCAATCATACATAAAAGAATTCAGAGAAGATTAAAATATTGTTCATAGATAAACTTGATCATAAACCCACAATTCATCGGTCTCAACAAACACACCGCAAAAGAAGATTACATCGAATAGATCTCCACTAGAGAGGGGGAGAACATTGTATTGAGATCGAAAAAGAGACAAGAAGCCATCTAGCTAATAACTATGGACCCGAAAGTCTGAGGTAAACTACTCACACATCATCGGAGAGGCTATGGTGTTGATGTAGAAGCCCTCCGTGATCAATGCTCCCTCCGGCGGAGCTCCAGAAAAGGCCCCAAGATGGGATCTCATAGGTACAGAAGGTTGCGGCGGTCGAATTAGGGTTTTGACTCCGCATCTGGTAGTTTGGTGGTACGTAGGTATATATAGGAGGAAGAAGTATGTTGGTGGGCCAAAATGGGCCCCACGAGGGTGGAGGGCGCGCCCCTTTACCTCGTGCCTTCCTGGTTGCTTTCTTGACGTAGGGTCCAAGTCCTCTGGATCACGTTCGTTTCAAAAATCACGTTCCCGAAGGTTTCATTCCGTTTGGACTCCGTTTGATATTCTTTTTCTGCGAAACTCTGAAATAGGCAAAAAACAACAATTCTGGGCTGGGCCTCCGGTTAATAGGTTAGTCCCAAAAATAATATAAAAGTGTATAATAAAGCCCAATAATGTCCAAAAAAATATACTATGGCATGGAACAATAAAAAATTATAGATATGTTGGAGACATATCAAGCATCCCCAAGCTTAATTCCTGCTCGTCCTCGAGTAGGTAAATGTTGAAAAAACAGAATTTTTGATGTGAAATGCTACTTGGCACAATTTCAATGCAATTCTCTTAATTGTGGTATGAATATTCTGATCTGAAAGATTCAAGACAAAAGTTTAATATTGACATAAAAATAATAATACTTCAAGCATACTAACTAAGCGATTATGTCTTCTCAAAATAACATGGCCAATTAAAGAAAGTTATCCCTACAAAATCATATAGTCTGGCCATGCTCTATCTTCACCACACAAAGTATTTAAATCATGCACAACCGTGATGACAAGCCAAGCAATTGTTTCATAGTTTTGGTGTTCTCAAACTTTTTCAATCTTCACGCAATACATGAGCGTGAGCCATGGACATAGCACTATATGTGGAATAGAATGGTGGTTGTGGAGAAGACAAAAAGGGAGAAGATAGTCTCACATCAACTAGGCGTATTAACGGGCTATGGAGATGCCCATTAATAGATATCAATGCGAGTGAGTAGGGATTGCCAAGCAACGAATGCACCGGAGCTATAAGTATATGAAAGCTCAACAAAAGGAACTAAGTGGGTGTGCATCCAACTCGCTTGCTCACGAAGACCTAGGGCATTTTGAGGAAGCCCATCATTGGAATATACAAGCCAAGTTCTATAATGAAAAATTCCAAATAGTATATGAAAGTGATATCATAGGAGACTCTCTATCATGAAGATCATGGTGCTACTTTGAAGCACAAGTGTGGTAAAAGGATAGTAGCATTGTCCCTTCTCTCTTTTTCTCTCATTTTTTTATTTGGGCCTTTTCTCTTTTTTATGGCCTCTTTTTTCTTATTTAGTCCGGAGTCTCATCCCGACTGGTGGGGGAATCATAGTCTCCATCATCCTTTACTCACTTGGGACAATGCTCTAAAAATGATGATCATCATACTTCTATTTACTTACAACTCAACAATTACAACTCAATACTTAGAACAAAATATGACTCTATGTGAATGCCTCCGGCGGTGTACCAGGATGTGCAATCATGCATGAGTGAAATGTATGAAAGAATTATGAACAATGGCTTTGCCATAAATACAATGTCAACTACATGATCATGCAAAGCAATATGACAATGGTGGAGCGTGTCATAGTAAACGGAACGGTGGAAAGTTGCATGGCAATATATCTCACGAAGACCTAGGGCATTTTGAGGAAGCCCATCATTGGAGTATACAAGCCAAGTTCTATAATGAAAAATTCCCACTAGTATATGAAAGTGATATCATAGGAGACTCTCTATCATGAAGATCATGGTGCTACTTTGAAGCACAAGTGTGGTAAAAGGATAGTAGCATCGTCCCTTCTCTCTTTTTCTCTCATTTTTGTATTTGGGCCCTTTCTCTTATTTTATGGGCTCTTTTTTCTTTTTTAGTCCAGAGTCTCATCCCGACTGGTGGGGGAATCATAGTCTCCATCATCCTTTCCTCACTTAGGACAATGCTCTAAAAATGATGACCATCACACTTTTATTTACTTACAACTCAACAATTACAACTCAATACTTAGAACAAAATATGACTCTATGTGAATGCCTCCGGTGGTGTACTGGGATGTGCAATGATGCATGTGTGACATGTATGAAAGAATTATGAACGGTGGCTTTGCCACAAATACAATGTCAACTACATGATCGTGCAAAGCAATATGACAATGATGGAGCGTGTCATAGTAAACGGAACGGTGGAAAGTTGCATGGAAATATATCTCGAAATGGCTATGGAAATGCCATGATAAGTAGGTATGGTGGCTGTTTTGAGGAAGGTATATGGTGGGTGTATGATACCGGCGAAAGGTGCGCGGTATTAGAGAGGCTAGCAATGGTGGAAGGGTGAGAGTGCATATAATCCATGGACTCAACATTAGTCATAGAGAACTCACATACTTATTGCAAAAATCTATTAGTTATAGAAACAAAGTATTACACGCATGCTCCTAGGGGGATAGATTGTTAGGAAAAGGCCATCGCTCATCCCCGAACGCCACTCATAAGGAAGACAATCAATAAATAAATCATGCTCCGACTTCATCACATAACGGTTCACCATATGTGCATGCTACGGGAATCACAAATTTCAACACAAGTATTTCTCAAATTCACAACTACTCAACTAGCATGACTCTAATATCACCATCTACATATCTCAAAACAATTATCAAGTATCAAACTTCTCTTAGTATTCAGCACACACATAAGATTTTTTATACTAATCTTGAATGCCTAGCATACTCGGATTAATTCCCCAGTTTAAGTAAATTACCATGCTGTTTAAGACTCTCAAAATAATATAAGTGAAGCATGAGAGAATAATAATTTCTATAAAACAAATCCACCACCGTGCTCTAAAAGATATAAGTGAAGTACTAGAGCAAAAACTATATAACTCAAAAGATATAAGTGAAGCACATAGAGTATTCTAATAATTTTCAAATCATGTGTGTTTCTCTCAAAAGGTGTGTACGGCAAAGATGATTCTGGTAAACTAATAAATAAAGACTCAAATAATACAAGACGCTCCAAGCAAAACACATATCATGTGGTGAATACAAATATAGCTCCAAGTAAAGTTACCGATGGAAGTAGACGAAAGAGGGTATGCCTTCCGGGGCATCCCCAAGCTTTGGCTTTTAGGTGTCCTTAGATTATCTTGGGGTGCCATGGGCATCCCCTATCTTAGGCTCTTGCCACTCCTTGTTCCATAATCCATCAAATCTTTTACCCAAAACTTGAAAACTTCACAACACAAAACTCAAAATAGAAAATCTCGTGAGCTCCGTTAGTGAAAGAAAACAAAACACCACTTCATGGTACTGTAATGAACTCATTCTTTATTTATATTGGTGTTAAACCTACTGTATTCCAACTTCTCTATGGTTTATAAACTATTTTACTAGCCATAGATTCATCAAAATAAGCAAACAACACACGAAAAACAGAATCTGTCAAAAACAGAACAGTCTGTAGTAATCTGTAGCTAACACAAACTTCTGAACCCAAAAAATTCTAAAATAAATTTCTGGACGTGATTAATTTATCTATTAATCATCTTCAAAAAGAATTAACTAAATATAACTTTCTAAATAAAAATGGCAGCAATTCTCGTGAGCGCTAAAGTTTCTGTTTTTTACAGCAAGATCAAAAAGACTTTCCCCAAGTCTTCCCAATGGTTCTACTTGGCACAAACACTAATTAAACACTAAAAACAGAACCAAAACATAGGCTAGATAAATTATTTATTACTAAACAGGAGAAAAAAATATCAAGGAATAAAATAAAATTGGGTTGCCTCCCAACAAGTGTTATCGTTTAACGCCCCTAGCTAGGCATAAAAGCGAAGATAGATCTAGGTATTGCCATCTTTGGTAGGCAATCCATAAGTGGATCTCATAATAGATTCATATGGTAATTTTATTTTATTTCTAGGGAAGTGTTCCATACCTTTCCTTAACGGAAATTGGAATCTAATATTCCCTTCCTTCATATCAATAATTGCACCAATCCTTCTAAGGAAAGGTTTACCAAGAATAATAGGACATGAAGGATTGCAATCTATGTCAAGAACAATAAAATCTATGAGCACATAATTCCTATTTGCAACAATAAGAACATCATTAATTCTTCCCATAGGTTTCTTAATAGTGGAATCCGCAAGGTGCAAGTTTAAAGAGCAATCATCAAAATCACGGAAACCTAGCGAATCACACAAAGTCTTTGGAATCGTGGAAATACTAGCACCCAGATCACACAAAGTATAGCATTCATGATCTTTAATTTTAATTTTAATAGTAGGTTCCCACTCATCGTAAAGTTTTCTAGGGATAGAAACTTCCAACTCAAGTTTTCTTCATAAGATTGCATCAAAGCATCAACGATATGTTTAGTAAAAGCTTTATTTTGACTATAAGCATGTGGAGAATTTAGCATGTATTGCATGAAGGAAATAAAATCTATCAAAGAGCAATTATCATAATTAAAATCCTTGAAATCTAAAATAGTGGGTTCATTAATATCTAGAGTTTTGATCTCTTCTAACCTTTTAAGGTGAAGATCACCAAATCTAGGTAGAGCCATCGTGACAAGCAAGCGATCCAACATACGAGCAAACAAGAAGCATGTGAAAAAGAGGCGAACGGAAAAGAGTGGGCGAGTAAAACGGCAAGGGTGAAGTGGGGGAGAGGAAAACGAGAGGCAAATGGCAAATAATGTAATGCGGGAGCTAAGGGTTTGTGATGGGTACTTGGTATGTTGAGTTTCGCGTAGATTCCCCGGCAATGGCGCCAGGAATCCTTCTTGCTACCTCTTGAGCACTGCGTTGGTTTGCCTTGAAGAGGAAAGGGTGATGAAGCAAAGTAGCGTAAGTATTTCCCTTAGTTTTTGAGAACCAAGGTATCAATCCAGTAGGAGGCCACGCACGAGTCCCTCGCACCTACACAAACAAATAAAATCCTCACAACCAACGCAATAAAGGGGTTGTCAATCCCTTCACGGCACTTACGAAACTGAGACCTGATAGATATGATAAGATAATATTTTTGGTATTTTTATGATAAAGATGCAAAGTAAATAAAGCAAAATAAAAATGGTGCAAGAAATAGCTTGTTGATGGAAGATTAATATGATAGAAAATAGACCCGGTGGCCATATGTTTCACTAGTGGCTTCTCTCGAGAGCATAAGTATTACGGCGGGTAAACAAATTACTGTCGAGCAATTGATAGAATTGAGCATAGTTATGAGAATATCTAGGTATGATCATGTATATAGGCATCACGTCTGACACAAGTAGACCGACTCCTGCCTGCATCTACTACTATTACTCCACACATCGACCGTTGTGACGCCCCCAATTCGATCATGAACTAATCATACACGCAAACGTGTACGATCAAGATCAGGGACTCACGGGAAGATATCACAACACAACTCTACAAATAAAATAAGTCAAACAAGCATAATATTACAAGCCAGGGGCCTCGAAGGCTCGAATACAAGAGCTCGATCATAGACGAGTTAGCGGAAGCAACCATATCTGAGTATAGACATAAGTTAAACAAGTTTGCCTTAAGAAGGCTAGCACAAACTGGAATACATATCGAAAGAGGTGCATGCCTCCTGCCTGGGATCCTCCTAAACTACTCCTAGTCGTCGTCTGCGGGCTGCACGTAGTAGTAGGCACCTCCCGCGTAGTAGTAGTCGTCATCGACAGTGGCGTCTGGCTCTTGGACTCCATCGTCTGGTCGCAACAATCAGGTATATAAAAGGAGGAAAAGGGGGTGCACAGCAACCGTGAGTACTCATCCAAAGTACTCGCAAGCAAGGATCTACACTACATATGTATGCATTGGTATCAAATGGCAAAGGGGGGGGGGTATCATATGTGGACTGAACTGCAGAATGCCGGAATAAGAGGGGGATAACTAGTCCTTTCAAAGACTACGCTTCTGGTAACCTCCATCCTGCAGCAGGAGAAGAGAGTAGATGGTAAGTTCACCAAGTAACATCGCATAGCATAAACCTAACCGATGATCATCCCCTCATCGCCGTGTGAGAGAGCGGTCACCGGTTGTATCTGGCACTTGGAAGGGTGTGTTTTACTAAGTATCCGGTTCTAGTTGTCATAAGGTCAAGGTACAACTCCAAGTCGTCCTGTTACCAAAGATCACGGCTATTCGAATAGATTAACTTCCTTGCAGGGGTGCACCACATTTCCCAACACGCTCGATCCCCTTGGTCCAAACACACTTTTCTGGGTCATGCCCGACCTTGGAAGATCAACACGTCACAGCCCTACCTAGGCATAACAGAGAGGTCAGCACGCCGGTCTAAATCCTATGCGCGCAGGGGTCTGGGCCCATCGCCCATTGCACACCTGCACGTTGCGTACGCGGCCGGTGAGCAGACCTAGCAACCTCCATTACAAAGGAAGTTGCGTTACGCGGTCCAACCCGGCGTGCGCCGCTCAGTCGTTGACATCACGAAGGTTTCAGCTGATACCACGACGTCGAGTGCCCATAACTGTTCCCGTGTAGATGGTTAGTGCCTATAGGCCAGTAGCCAGACTGAGATCAAATACCAAGATCTCGTTAAACATGTTATCTTGAAATAACCGCGAACGCCGACCAGGGCCAGGCCCACCTCTCTCCTAGGTGGTCTCAACCTGCCCTGTCGCTTCGCCACAAAGATCCACACAAAGGGCCATCGGGAAAGTATGTCCTTCCAGCCCCCAATTCGTGAATCAACCGCGGATACTCCTCGAGCCAACCCGACTTTAGTCATCACATGTATCATGTATAAAGTATATAGTATATACCCGTGATCACCTCCCGAGTTATCACGGCCCGATAGTATAGCATGGCAGACGGATAATAATGTAGGGCCACTGATGATAAACTAGCATCCTATACTAAGCATTTAGGATTGTAGGTAAGGTATCAACGGTAGTAGCAAGGACAGGGTATGCATCAGGATATGATTAACGGAAAGCAGTAACATGCTACACTACTCTAATGCAAGAACTAGAGAGAAGAGTAGGCGATATCTGGTGATCAAAGGGGGGGCTTGCCTGGTTGCTCTGGCAAGAGAGAGGGGTCGTTAACACCGTAGTCGTACTGGGTAGCAGTGGCATCGGTCTTGGTGTCTAGCGAGAGAAGAGGGGGAAGAAACAATAAATATTAAGCAAACAGATGCATGACGATGCATGACATGACAAAGAGTGATGCTAGGTGTGCCCTAACATGGTAAGAGGTCGTACCGGTGAAGGGGGGAAACATCCGGGAAAATATCCCCGGTGTTTCACGTTTTCGGACGGATGAACCGGAGGGGAAAGTTGCATGTTCGCTATGCTAGGGATGCATGGCGGACGAACATGCTGCATATCCGGATTCGTCTCGTTGTTCTGAGCAACTTTCATGTACAAAGTTTTTCCATCTGAGCTACGATTTATTTTGTATTAATTTTTAAAAGATTTAAATTAATTTTAGCATTTATTTAATTAATTGAATTGAACATTATCCAGAACAATGCATGCTGACATCAGCATGACGTCAGCAGTCAACAGAGGCGTTGACTGGTCAGCTGACGTGTGGGCCTAGTGGGACCCACCTGTCATACACTATTAGGTTGATTAGGGTTTAGGTTAAACTAATTACTATTTAATTTAACTAACATGTTAATTAGATTAATTAAATAGGATTAACGAACTTAATTAATTACTTAGTAAATTAATTAATTAATTAATTTAATTATTATTACTATTTTTATATATAATATTTACTTATTTATTTTGTTTTTTTGTTCCAGGGGGCTGGGCCCCACGTGTCAATGGGCCAAAGGCCATAGTGGGTTAATGGGGCGGGCACAGGCGCACCCAAACGGGCGCTTGCCCGCAGGAGGGGTGCGGCAAAACGAGGCCGCAGGGGGGGGGCGCGGCCGGAGGTGGGGCAGCTGCAGTGGGGGCAAGGCTTGGCCCGGGTGAGCGGCGGGGCGC
>NC_057803.1:29354978-29363041 GCF_018294505.1 Triticum aestivum
ACGGCGAGCAGAGGCAGCCACGGCGTCAGGAGGCAGGAGGGGAAGAGGCCGGGGCGCGGGCACGGGGAGGGCGCAGCGGCAACGGCAGCAGGTGGACGGGGCCGGCGGGGGCAATCGCGGCAACAGGCGTAGGGGCGAGCAGGGGCGGCAACAAGCGGGGCCAGGGCGCGGTCAGTGGGCGTCGCCGGCAGGCACGTGGCGAGGGCGAGGGCGCGAGAGCGAGCGTGGCCCAGCGTGCGTGGGGCTGCTGCCGCAGGCGTGCGGGAGCAACGGCAGGAGCAGTGTGGGCGAGGCAGCGCGCGAGCGCGGCATGTGTGAGCGGAAGAGCTCGCACGAACAGGGAGGCGCGGAGCAGGAGGCCGCGGCTGGTCGCTTGCGTGTGCATACGGGATAGGGGGAGAGAGAGGCCGGGGCTCACGGCGGTTCGTAGGGCAACGACAGCGGGTGTCTAGGATGAGTCAAGGAGGTCCGGCGAGGCGGCATCGGCGACGGGGACGGGGAGCGTCGGCGACGGAGAGGACCGTGGCGATGGCGTCTGACGTTGGGTCGCAGAGGGGCTCGAGCGGCGCGGTTGATCCCATGAGGGAGAGGCGTGGGTGGTCTGGGGATGGCAGCGGGCAACGAGGCAGCGTCGGGCGGCGTGGTCGGGGCTGAGCCCCGATCCAGATCGGGGTGGGGGAGAGAGGGAGGACAGAGTGGGGGAAATCGTGCAGGGGGAGTGGGGGTTAGGGGTTCCCGTCGGTGGGGGTTATGGAGGGGAGTGGGTGGGGCGGCCTGGCCAATGGGTTGTCCGGCTGGGCCGGTTGGCCCAATGGGGGGGAGATTTTTTTTCCTGTTTTGTTGTTTTCCTTTTATTTATTCTTTGGTTTGTTTTTATTTTACTTTCTTTTCTGTTTAGTTTTTCCTTAAAATCTAAAATGACCCCTAAATTAGTAATAACACAAAACCCACTACAACCAAAAGGTTTTACCCCAAAACCATTTTAGTTTAGTATTTTATTAATTATAAAAGCATCTAAATATTGGTTTTTGCTACGGTTTTATTCACCTTAGAGTATTTAAACATTTGATAAAGTTGGGTTCCCTCACCACAATTACTTGCAATTTATTTGTCACAAACCGAACATTTTACTATTAAAGTTTGAAAACTTTTGATGTTTGCCTTTAATCAAATTTTGAATTTGGATCGGTTTCAAACTAATGTGAGATTAGCAATAGTAATCGAGGCGACGTGGCCTCGTTAGTAGAGGTTTACTTTAGCGTAACTATCCGGGCGTTACAGTTCTCCTCCACTACAAGAAATCTCGTCCCGAGATTTAACAGGAGAGTAAGGGGAAAGTTCTGGTTATGAAATTCTAACGAATCTTCTCGTTGTTGGTTGCTCTTCTCGAAGAGGTTGATCCACTACATTGATGTCTTCATTCCTCTGTTTCAGGCCATCATGATGAAGTCGTCATCCTTCCCTCGGGATCTTCATCGCACGTACGAAAAGTATAAGGGGGTAACTTCAGAAGAACGGACCTCTACAGGGTTGCTATCTGGTAGATAACGTCAATGAAGACGGCGGAAAGTAACTCTCGAATTGAAACTTAGAAAATTTCGAGAGGAAAGTAAGAAGGTACAATAAGGAGTTTCAAGCGGCCAGGCAATCATTCGATGCCTACTTAGAAGGTGAAAGGGTTTTAGGGAAACGAGAACAAGTATTGCGTGTGATACCAGAATAGATCTGTAGGAAGGTGGTTCATGAATTACGTACGAGGCCACGCGCGAGGAATTAACTTTGGAAACCGGGGGTGTATAGGAGAGTCAGGTTTCGATCCTGTGGAACTGTGGGTTATGGGCCCACCATGTCGGTCAAAAGCAGGAAGGGCGGTGACGTCTTGCACGATCATGAAAGCAAGGCATGTCAGAGGATAGTCTGTCGGTTAGGTCGGCAACAACATCGGTACCAAGGGCGAGGGACGAAGAGAACCATTTTCCCGCTCGTTGAACGAGGCGGACCAATAGGCAAAGTTCTCGTCCATCGGTGGTTACCGGAATGCTATCAACAAAAGCAACAGGGTCTTGCTGACAGAGTTGTACACTGAAGTGTTTGCATAAGCAGGAGAATATTACTGCTTAGATCATTTAGATCACAAGAAACGTTAACCCAACCAATGAAAAGGAAAATAATATTATCAGTTTAAACAGAACAATGGAAAGGAAAATGTGTTTAAACACATATTTCAAGGGTACATCCTTCCCAAGGACAAGCAGAGTATGATATCCATGACAGGATATATCGTAGAAAACCCTTTAGGAAAAGGGAGAGAAATTTGATGACATTACCCATACAATGGTGCTTGGGGTAATTTATAAAGAAATTTTAGCATTGTGCTTCAAATGTTCATATTGAAAATCAGAGTACCACATACATGCTTTGAGATAGCTTTGACATGGTCTTCAAGCAAAGGACGGACTTTGGATACAAAGGATCCATCGGAAACAACTTATAGAATAAGTCTTACAATTTCCCCATGGAAGAATGGGTAACCTTGCTAAAAAGGAATCTTTAACAATAAGGCCTCCGACCAGGTGTGCTAGGCATGACATCACCTTATCGGGTCACAAAAAGACCATTGTTATAACTCTTGGAAATATATTCCAACCATCATATTTGGCCGAGATTCAGATCTGATTGAGGTCAGGATACCTCAGACTCAGGATGCCTGAGAAAGAAAAGGTGCAATGCAATTGACGAGGTGACATTATAAGATTCTCGATCAATGAACTATGGAAGCAAGTTCTGAATCATGAGTTCATTATTAAATCAGGGAGAGAATGAGGAGGTGGCTGATGAACTTAGCGACAATTCATCGAGATTTCCAAAAGATGGATTTCCACAATTATGTGAACAAGGAGATAGCTTTTGTCAGATCAAGTGATATAATGAGGTATGCTCGAGGAAAACATACATGATTCATCATTGGTTGACGGTGCACCCGAAATACGGACTTAGGTAGCACAAACAATTTTAGAATAGCGATTCGATAACCAATAGTCTAAGAATGAAATGTTGATCATTTACTTCAAAGTAATAAGGTTGCTAGAAGTTTTAAAATTACTGGTCCATTTGTCGGTATTCCTGTTAGGAACAACACAAGGACCAAGAAGGAATGGTGATGGTGATAAGTATTACTTGTATCAAGAATTCTCAAGAGGTGGAGCAATTTTCACAACATTCTTGACATCAAATATGGTAATAATCCACGGTAGAACATAACATAAGTTTGATAGCAAGGAACTCAAGGTACAACACAAAACAAGAACAAGTTTTGTGTTGGACGGAATCCGATAATTTTGTCGATGATAACCCAAATTATCGAGGGGCAAGGATGGTATTTCTCATTATGAATTCGATCGATATCCTGGAAGGAGTCAAAATGTTGACGATGATCACGACACATTTGTCGAGAGATTTCATGAAAATGTAATCGATCAAAGATGACACCAAGTCAAAGTAATGATGAAGCGAAAGGTAATTGGAATGAAGGGTACGACACAAACTCGAAATCAAGCTTGTTGTTCAAGGCAAAACGATACGACGAGGAAGATCGGCGTAAGGTTATCTTATCGTTGAAAATTGTGCTCTGGGAAGAAGGACTAGGTAGCATAGTTAAAACTTGGCATAATAATGATATAGCCGATCATGCTAGGAATGACATGATGGAGTATTAAACTCATAAGCAATGGAATTTCTTAGATTTATCAAATCGGAGTGCGGACTCGATTCAGTATTCGGTGTTCTCGGTTGACGACAACCCAGAAACCACGAAAATTGGAATCGGTGAGAAATAGCAGTTGATGAAGAACCCATAAGAAGTTATGCAGTTCCATGATATTCTCGAGATACCAGAGTGTAATACTCGACGATAGATCAAAGTAAAGGTTGAACTGGGGTATTGATCCGGAGAAGACAAATAGTTATACTTGCCCGAGGAATGGGATCAAAGAAGAACAATATGGTCGGAACCATAGCTGTAAGAGATCCAATTTAATGACACCGAAAGAATTACCCAAATGATTAAATATTTTGCAAGAAGCTTCCATGATAAGTTCCACATCAGGTCCATGGGCATGAACACAAAGTTCACTCCCACTTCTTTAATGCATAACCTTTCATTCACTTCTCGTCTTCAAAGAAGTTGTAGGGTTGAAATTTTATCTGGCGAAGCACCATAAGAGTATGGCTCGTGAAAACTTTTGGGTTCACACGGTCTTAGAGGAGGTATAGGTTCAACCCATCGGGGCATCTTAGAACACATACCAAAAGCTTCAAGAGTAAATATCACCAGCTCGAAAGCAGAGCATGGTTGGCCAAGTCAGAGAATAGGATTTACCAATGGTATTATGTATCAAGGAAAAGAACTTCTCGAGGTGTTCGTATACGAAGGACATTGTCGGATGATAAAACAATAAAGGATCCGACGGTCCAAAATGGAGTCGATGTGAGCATCGACACACAATCAGAGGAAGAAACAGTGCAAGGGCATTGGATTATAGGAACAACTGACTAACTCAAAGCTCAAATGTGAAGGAATTGAACTTTCCAAATCAAGGGATTAGGAGCAAAGGCTCTGATTAAGGATGGACAAGTCGAGTAGGCTTAGGGGAATAATCGATGGCAATTTGATTGCTTGAGATCCAGCTCATGTTTAAAATGACGTCTGAGATAGAAGGATGAATTCTAGGATCTGATTGAGGATTGTGAGCATTCGCAATTTATTGAATCGATGGACTCAAGATGATAGTGACAAAGGATGCCTAAGATTATTATACTTATGGGATTAACCAAAATGCGAGCAAGCAAGAATTTCAAGAGCAATAAGCTGCTAAGGTTTATCGGAAGATCGAATTGTGTTTCGAAGACCTCTGTGAAACACATGAACAACTGGGGATGAGCGGATACTCAGTAAGTGCGAGGAATA
This sequence comes from Triticum aestivum, assembly GCF_018294505.1. NCBI lineage: Eukaryota > Viridiplantae > Streptophyta > Magnoliopsida > Poales > Poaceae > Triticum > Triticum aestivum. The sequence continues at coordinate 29,359,945 of NC_057803.1, forward strand.
TCCATAGGGGTATTAACGCGGAAAAAGCTGCATAGCAGTAGGCACAAAGGATTCTCGGAATATCGGAGAATTTTTCAGGGTATCAAGTAATAACAAGGGCAACTGGGATCGAAGGTATGAACGACAAGTGTAAGTAGTTATCCATAATGATTTATCGGTGGTAGGGAATATCAAAAGCGATGGCACAAAGTCTCAAGATAACATCGTAGGGTATCTTCAAAATCTTCCGTTGCAGCACGCAATCATCTGCAATAAGGGGCTCTCCAGGTGGATGTGATCATGAGATCCTAATGTTAGAGTTAGTAATTCATTTTAACCCGAATAGAAGAGAGATCAGAGTCCCAGAGTAAAGATCGAGGAATAAAAGATCCTAGTACCACCCAATAGCGACGTGGGCCCATGGGCCGCACAGCCATGTTGTTAAAACAGTTTTCACCGACTAGACTTAACTTCGTCCAAGGAGTGTGGAAGGGGGATTCCTACAGGCAGTCGGCTCTGATACCAACTTGTGATGCTCCCAATTCAATCGTACACTAATCATACACGCAAATGTGTACGATCAAGATCAGGGACTCACGGGAAGATATCACAACACAACTCTACAAATAAAATAAGTCATACAAGCATCATATTACAAGCCAGGGGCCTCGAAGGCTCGAATACAAGAGCTCGATCATAGACGAGTCAGCGGAAGCAACAATATCTGAGTACAGACATAAGTTAAACAAGTTTGCCTTAAGAAGGCTAGCACAAACTGGGATACAGATCGAAAGAGGCGCATGCCTCCTTCCTGGGATCCTCCTAAACTACTCCTGGTTGTCGTCTGCAGGCTGCACATAGTAGTAGGCACCTCCCGAGTAGTAGTAGTCGTCATCGATAGTGGTGTTTGGCTCCTAGACTCCATCGTCTGGTAGCAGCAATCGGGTATAGAAAAGGAGGAAAAGGGGGTGCAAAACAACCGTGAGTACTCATCCAAAGTACTCGCAAGCAAGGAGCTACACTACACATGTATGCATTGGTATCAAATGGCAAAAGGGGGGGTATCATATGTGGACTGAACTGCAGAATGCCGGAATAAGAGGGGGATAGCTAGTCCTTTTGAAGACTACGCTTCTGGTAACCTCCATCTTGCAGGAGGAGAAGAGAGTAGATGGTAAGTTCACCAAGTAACATCGCATAGCATAAACCTAACCGATGATCCTCCCCTCATTGCCCTGTGAGAGAGCGATCACCGGTTGTATCTGGCACTTGGAAGGGTGTGTTTTACTAAGTATCCGGTTCTAGTTGTCATAAGGTCAAGGTACAACTCCAAGTCGTCCTGTTACCGAAGATCACGGCTATTTGAATAGATTAACTTCCCTGCAGGGGTGCACCACATTTCCTAACACGCTCGATCCCCTTTGTCCGGACACACTTTTCTGGGTCATGCCCGGCCTCGGAATATCAACATGTCGCAGCCCTACCTAGGCACAACAAAGCGGTCAGCACGCCGGTCTAAATCCTATGTGCGCAGGGGTCTGGGCCCATCGCCCATTGCACATCTGCATGTTGCATACGCGGCCGGTGAGCAGACCTAGCAACCTCCATTACAAAGGAAGTTGCATTACGCGGTCCAACCCGGCGCGCGCCGCTCAGTCGCTGATGTCACGAAGGCTTCGGCTGATACCACAACGTCGGGTGCCCATAACTGTTCCCGCGTAGATGGTTAGTGCGTATAGGCCAGTAGCCAGACTCAGATCAAACACCAAGATCTCGTTAGACGTGTTATCTTGAAATAACCGCAAACGCCGACCAGGGCCAGGCCCACCTCTCTCCTAGGTGGTCTCAACCTGCCCTGTCGCTTCGCCACAAAGATCCACACAGAGGGCCGTCGGGAAAGTATGTCCTTCCAGCCCCCAATTCGTGAATCAACCGCGGGTACTCCTCGAGCCAACCCGACTTTAGTCATCACATGTATCATATATAAAGTATATAGTATACACCCGTGATCATCTCCCGAGTGATCACGGCCCGATAGTATAGCATGGCAGACGGACAAGAATGTAGGGCCACTGATGATAAACTAGCATCCTATACTAAGCATTTAGGATTGCAGGTAACATATCAACATTAGTAGCAAGGACAGGCTATGCATCAGGATAGGATTAACGGAAAACAGTAACATGCTACACTACTCTAATGCAAGAAGTAGAGAGAAGAGTAGGCGATATCTGGTGATCAAAGCTGTCTGGTTGCTCTGGCAAGAGAGAGGGGTCGTCAATACCGTAGTCGTACTGGGTAGCAGTGGCGCCGGTCTCGGTGTCTAGCGAGAGAAGAGGGGGAAGAGATAATAAATATTAAGCAAACAGATGCATGACGATGCATGACATGACAAAACGTGATGCTAGGTGTTCCCTAACGCGGTAAGAGGTGGTACCGGTGAAGGGGGGAAACATCCGGGAAAATATCCCCGGTGTTTCGTGTTTTCGGACAGATGAACCAGAGGGGAAAGTTGCGTGTTTGCTATGCTAGGGATGCATGGCGGACGAACGGGCTGTGTATCCGGATTCGTCTCATCGTTCTGAGCAACTTTCATGTACAAAGTTTTTCCATCCGAGCTACAGTTTATTTTATAGAAATTTTTAAAAGATTTAAATTAATTTTAGCATTTATTTAATTAATTGAATTGAACATTATACAGAATAGTGCATGCCGACGCCAGCATGATGTCAGCAGTCAACATAGGTGTTGACTGGTCAACTGACGTGTGGGCCCAGTGGGACCCACCTGTCATACGCTGTTAGGTTGATTAGGGTTTAGGTTAAACTAATTATTGTTTAATTTAACTAACAAGTTAATTAGATTAATTAAATAGGATTAATTAACTTAATTAATTACTTAATTAATTAATTAATTTAATTATTATTATTATTTTTATATATAATATTTATTTATTTATTTTTGTTTTTTTCGTTCCAGGGGCTGGGCCCCACGTGTCAATGGGCCAATGGCCATAGTGGGTTAACGGGGTGGGCACAGGCGCACCCAAACGGGCGCTCGCCCACAGGAGGGGTGTGGCAGAACGAGCCCGCAGGGGGGGGGCGTGGGGCGGCTGCAG
>NC_057803.1:29363406-29363992 GCF_018294505.1 Triticum aestivum
GGCGGGGGCAACCGCGGCAGCAGGCGTAGGGGCGAGCGGGGGCGGCAGCAAGCGGGGCCAGGGCGCGGTCAGCGAGCGTCGCCGACAGGCACGCGGAGAGGGCGAGGGCGCGGGAACGAGTGTGGCCCAGCGTGCGTGGGGCTGTAGGCGCAGGCGTGCGGGAGCAACAGCAGGAGCAGTGCGGGCGAGGCAGCGCGCGAGCGCGGCATGTCTGAGCGGAAGAGCTCGCGCGAGCAGGGAGGTGCAGAGCAGGAGGCCGCGGCCGGTCGCGTGCGTGTGCATACGTGACATGGGGAGAGAGAGGCCGAGGTTCACGGTGGTTCCTAGGGCAACAACAGCGGGTGTCGAGGATGAGTCGAGGAGGTCTGGCGAGGCGGCATCGGCGACGAGGACGGGGAGCATCGGTGACGGAGAGGACCGTGGCGATGGCGTCCGACGTTGGGCCGCAGAGGGGCTTGAGCAGCGCGGTTGATCCCATGAAGAAGAGGCGTGGGTGGTCCGGGGATGGCAGCGGGCAACAAGGCGGCGCCGGGTGGCGTGGTCGGGGCTGAGCCCCTATCCAGATCAGGGTGGGGGAGAGAGGGAG
>NC_057803.1:29364437-29387108 GCF_018294505.1 Triticum aestivum
GCTGGGCCAGTTGTCCTGTGGGGGGGGGGGAGATTTTTTTCCTGTTTTGTTTTTATTTTACTTTCTTTGCTGTTTAGTTTTTACTTAAAATCTAAAATGACCCCTAAATTAGTGATAACACAAAACCCACTACAACCAAAAGGTTTTACCCCAAAACCATTTTAGTTTAGTATTTTATTAATTATAAAAGCATCTAAATATTGGTTTTTGCTATGGTTTTATTCACCTTAGAGTATTTAAACATTTGATAAAGTGGGGTTCCCTCACCACAATTACTTGCAATTTATTTGTTACAAACCGAATATTTTACTATTAAAGATTGAAAACTTTTGATGTTTGCCTTTAATCAAATTTTGAATTTGGATCGGTTTCAAACTAATGCGAGATTAGCAATAGTAATCGAGGTGACGTGGCCTCGTTAGCAGAGGTTTACTGTAGCGTAACTATCCGGGCGTTGCAACCGCTATCCAGCATGCATCTAGAGTATTAAGTTCAAAAGAACAGAGTAACGCTTTAAGCAAGATGACATGATGTAGAGGGATAAACTCATGCAATATGATATAGACCCCATCTTGTTATCCTCGATGTCAACAATACAATATGTGCCTTGCTGCCCCTACTGTCACTGGGAAAGGACACCGCAAGATTGAACCCCAAGCTAAGAACTTCTCCCGTTGCAAGAAAGATCAATCTAGTAGGCCAAACCAAACTGATAATTCGAAGAGACTTGCAAAGATAACCAATCATACATAAAAGAATTCGGAGAAGATTCAAATATTGTTCATAGATAAACTTGATCATAAACCCACAATTCATCGGTCTCAACAAACACACCGCAAAAGAAGATTAGATCGAATAGATCTCCACAAGAGAGGGGGACAACTTTGTATTGAGATCCAAAATGAGAGAAGAAGCCATCTAGCTAATAACTATGGACCCGAAGGTCTGAGGTAAACTACTCACACATCATCGGAGAGGCTATGGTGTTGATGTAGAAGCCCTCTGTGATCGATGCCCCCTCGGGCAGAGCTCCGGAAAATGCCCCAAGATGGGATCTCACGGGTACAGAAGGTTGCGGCGGTGGAATTAGGGTTTTGGCTCCGTATCTAGTAGTTTGGGGGTACGTAGGTATATATAGGAGGAAGAAGTACGTTGGTGGAGCAACATGGGCCCCACGAGGGTGGAGGGCGCGCCTGGGGGGGGGGGGTAGGCGCCGCCCTACCTCGTGCATTCCTGGTTGCTTTCTTGACGTAGGGTCCAAGTCCTCTGGATCACGTTCATTCCAAAAATCACGTTCCCGAAGGTTTCATTCCGTTTGGACTCCGTTTGATATTCTTTTTCTGCAAAACTCTGAAATAGGCAAAAAACAGCAGTTGTGGGCTGGGCCTCCGGTTAATAGGTTAGTCCGAAAAATAATATAAAAGTGTATAATAAAGCCCAATAATGTCCAAAACAGGATATAATATAGCATGGAACAATAAAAAATTATAGATACATTGGAGACGTATCAATGTTGAATCTTATTTTGACAATTATGAAAGTGGATTTGGAGAGGTCATGACTTTATTTAGTAATGATTCCACTATCTTGGAAGAGGTTTCAATTGATTATGACGAGAACAAAGTTGCTACTTATGATGATTATTGTGATGATACTTATGTGATAAAAAGTAGAGATGATTATATTTATACAACTTGTCATGATTATGATTACCATTTTTTTGAACATTACTCCTTTAATGTGGAAACAATTATAGTATTCGAGTTTCTTATGATGCTCTCACTATTCCGAATGAGAAGAATTTTGCTTATGTGGAGAGTAATAAAATTTCTATGCTTGTAGATCATGAAAAGAATGCTTTATGTGATAGTTATATTGTTAAATTTATTCATGATACTACTGAAAATTATTATGAGGGAGAATATATGCTTGTAGGAGTTGCAATAATATCAAGTTTCCTCTCTATGTGTTGAAAATCTTGAAGTTGTGCTTGTTTTACCTTCTTATGCAAGTTGATTCTTGTTCCCACAAGTTGTTTGCGCACAAAATCCCTATGAATAGGAAGTGGGTTAGACTTAAATGTGCTAATAATATTCTTCATGATGCTCTCTTTATGTTACAATTCTTATCTTTTATGTGAGCATCATTGAAATCATCATGCCTAGCTAGTGGCGTTAAACGATAGCGCTTGTTGGGAGGCAACCCAACTTCATTTTTGTTCCTTGCTTTTTGCTCCTGTTTAGTAATAAATAATTCATTTAGACTCTGTTTAAATGTGGGTTTATTCTTTTAATTAGTGTTTGTGCCAAGTAGAACCTTTGGGAAGACTTGGGGAAAGTCTTTGCGATCATGCTGTAAAAAACAGAAACTTTAGCGCCCACGAGATTTGCTGCCATTTCTTATTGGAGAGTACTATTTAGTTAATTATTTTTGAATATGCTTAATAGATAAATTCCTCACGTCCAGCAATTTATTTTAGAATTTTTGGGCTTCCATAAGTATACGTTTGATACAGGTTACTACAGACTGTTCTTTTTTTTGACAGATTCTGTTTTCTATGTGTTGTTTGCTTATTTTGATGAATCTATGAGTAGTATCTGAGGGTATGAACCATAGATGAGTTGGAATACAGTAGATATTACACAAATATGAACGTGGAATGAGTTCACAACAGTACCTAAGTGGTGATTTATTTTCTTATACTAATGGAGCTTATGAGTTTTTTGTTATGTTTTGTGTTGTGAAGTTTTCAAGTTTTGGGTGAAGATTCGATGGACTATTGAATAAGGAGTGGCAAGAGTCTAATCTTGGGGATTCCCAAGGCAACCCAAGGTAACATTCAAGGACAACCAAAAGCCTAAGCTTGGGGATGCCCCGGAAGGCATCCCCTCTTTCGTCTTCGTTCATCGGTAACTTTACTTGGAGCTATATTTTTATTCACCACATGATATGTGTTTTGATTGGAGAGTCATTTTTTTTTTGTTTTGCTTGCTGTTTGAATAAAATACCAAGATCTGAAATTATTAAATGTTAGAGATCCTTCACATAGTTGCATAATTATTCGACTACTCATTGATCTTCACTTATATCTTTCGGAGTAGTTTGTCATTTGCTCTGGTGCTTCACTTATATCTTTTAGAGCACGGCGGTGGTTTTATTTTATAGAAATAATTGATCTCTCATGCTTCACTTATATTATTTTGAGAGTCCCTTAGAACAATATGGCATTATAAAAACTTTCATATAAGTGCATTGAATACTAAGAGAAGTTTGATACTTGATGATTGTTTTGAGATATGGAGATGGTGTATTAGAGTCATGCTAGTTGAGTAGTTGTGAATTTGAGAAATACTTGTGTTGAAGTTTGTGATTCCCATAGCATGCACGTATGGCGAACCGTTATGTGATGAAGTTGGAGCATGATTTATTTATTGATTGTCTTCCTTATGAGTGGCGGTCGGGGACGAGCTATGGTCTTTTCCTACCAATCTATCCCTCTAGGAGCATGCGCATAGTACTTTGTTTCGATAACTAATAGATTTTTGCAATAAGTATGTGAGTTCTTTATGACTAATGTTGAGTCTATGGATTATACGCACTCTCACACTTCCACCATTGCTAGCCTCTCTAGTACCGCGCAACTTTCACCGATACCATAAACCCACCATTTACCTTCCTCAAAACAGCCACCATACCTACCTATTATGGGATTTCCATAGCCATTTTGAGATATATTGCCATGCAACTTTCCACCGTTCCGTTTATTATGACACGCTCCATCATTGTCATATTGCTTTGCATGATCATGTAGTTGACATTGTATTTGTGGCAAAGCCACCATTCATAATTCTTTCATACATGTCACTCATGAGTCATTCATATCCCGGTACACCGCCGGAGGCATTCACATAGAGTCATATTTTGTTCTAAGTATTGGGTTGTAATTCTTGAGTTGTAAGTAAAAATAAGTGTGATGATCATCATTATTAGAGCATTGTTCCAGTGAGGAAAGCATGATGGAGACTATGATTCCCTCACAAGTCGCGATGAGACTCCGGACGAAAAATAAAAAAAAATAAAAAACGAGGCCAAAAAAAGAGAAAGGCCCAAATAAAAAAAAGAAAAAATGAGAGAAAAAGAGAGAAGGGTCAATGCTACTATCCTTTTACCACACTTGTGCTTCAAAGTAGCACCATGATCTTCATGATAGAGAGTCTCCTATGTTGTCACTTTCATATACTAGTGGGAATCTTTCATTATAGAACTTGGCTTGTATATTCCAATGATGAGCTTACTCAAATTCCCTAGGTCTTCGTGAACAAGCGAGTTGGATGCACACCCACTAGTTTCTTTTGTTGAGCTTTCATACACTTATAGCTCTAGTGCATCCGTTGCATGGCAATCCATACTCACTCACATTGATATCTATTGATGGGCATCTCCATAGCCCGTTGATACGCCTAGTTGATGTGAGACTATCTTCCTCCTTTTTGTCTTCTCCACAACCACCATTCTATTCCACCTATAGTGCTATATCCATGGCTCACGCTCATGTATTGCGTGAAGATTAAAAAGGTTTGAGAACATCAAAAGTATGAAACAATTGCTCGGCTTGTCATCGGGATTGTGCGTGATTTAAATATTTTGTGTGATGAAGATAGAGCATAGCGAGACTATATGATTTTGTAGTGATAGCTTTCTTTGGCCATGTTATTTTGAGAAGACATGATTACTTTGTTAGTAATCTTGAATCTTATGGATCTGAATATTCTTGCCACAATAGAGAAGATTACATTGATAGATATGTTAGGTAGCATTTCACATCAAAAATTCTGTTTTTATCATTTACCTACTCGAGGACGAGCAGGAATTAAGCCTGGGGATGCTGATACGTCTCCAACATATCTATAATTTTTGATTGTTCCATGCTATTATATTATCTGTTTTGGATGTTTATGGGCTTTATTATACACTTTTATATTATTTTTGGGACTAACCTATTAACCGGAGGCCCAACCCAAATTGTTGTTTTCTTGCCTATTTTAGTGTTTCCAAGAAAAGGAATATCAAACGGAGTCAAAACGGAATGAAACCTTCGGGAGAGTTATTTTTGGAACAGAAGCAATCAAGGAGACTTGGAGTATACGCCAAGGAAGCTTCGAGGTGGCCACGAGGCAGGGAGGCGCGCCTGCCCCCTGGGCGCGCCCCCACCCTCGTGGGCGGGCTCCCCTGACCGACTTCTTTTGCCTATATATGTCCATATACCCTAAAAACATCGAAGGACAGAATAGATCGGGAGTTCCGCCACCAGAAGCCTCCATAGCCACCGAAAACCAATCTAGACACGTTCCGGCACCCTGCCGGAGGGGGGAATCCCTCTCCGGTGGCCATCTTCATCACCCTGATGCTCTCCATGACGAGGAGGGAATATTTCTCCCTCGGGGCTGAGGGTATGTACCAGTAGCTATGCGTTTGATCTCTTTCTCTCTCTCTCATGTTCTTGAGGTGGTACGATCTTGATGTATCGCGAGCTTTGCTATTATAGTTGGATCTTATGATGTTTCTCCCCCTCTACTCTCTTGTGATGAATTGAGTTTTCCCTTTGAAGTTATCTTATCGGATTGAGTCTTTAAGGATTTGAGAACACTTGATGTATGTCTTGCATGTGCTTATCTGTGGTGACAATGGGATATCACGTGATCCACTTCATGTATGTTTTGATGATCAACTTGCGAGTTCCGTGACCTCATGAACTTATGCATAGGGGTTGGCACACGTTTTCGTCTTGACTCTCCGGTAGAAACTTTGGGGCACTCTTTGAAGTTCTTTGTGTTGGTTGAATAGATGAATCTGAGATTGTGTGATGCATATCATATAATCATAATCACGGATACTTGAGGTGACATTGGAGTATCTAGGTGACATTAGGTTTTTGGTTGATTTGTGTATTAAGGTGTTATTCTAGTACGAACTCTATGATAGATTGAACAGGACGAATAACTTCATGTTATTTTACTACGGACTCTTGAATAGACCGATCAAAAAGGATAACTTTGAGGTGGTTTCGTACCCTACCATAATCTCTTCGTTTTTTCTCCGCTATTAGTGACTTTGGAGTGACTCTTTGTTGCATGTTGAGGGATAGTTATATGATCCAATTATGTTATTATTGTTGAGAGAACTTGCACTAGTGAAAGTATGAACCCTAGGCCTTGTTTCAACTCATTGCAATACCGTTTGTGCTCACTTTTATCATTAGTTACCTTGCTGTTTTTATATTTTCAGATTACACAAACCATTATCTACTATCCATATTGCACTTGTATCACCATCTCTTCGCCGAACTAGTGCACCTATACAATTTACCATTGTATTGGGTGTGTTGGGGACACAAGAGACTCTTTGTTATTTGGTTGCAGGGTTGCTTGAGAGAGACCATATTCATCCTACGCCTTCGACGGATTGATAAACCTTAGGTCATCGACTTGAGGGAAATTTGCTATTGTCCTACAAACCTCTGCACTTGGAGGCCCAAAAACGTCATCAAGAAGAAGGTTGTGTAGTAGACACCACTTCTCCAATTGTTCTTGGTGACTCGGATATTGATCTAATTCTCGGCATGGACTGGCTGTCTAAGCACAAGGCTCAGCTTGATTGTGCTACCAGAGAGATTCAATTGACACACTCTTATGGGGATGTGATCATCTATGCCGCTAGTTATGAAACCATTTGACTGTTTTCTCTCAATGAGAAGGGCGAGTTGAATGCCATCTCTCAGATTCCAGTCATTTGTGAATACCAAGACGTCTTTCCAGAAGAGCTTCCGGGAATGCCTCCTCACCGGCTAGTTGAATTCGTTATCGATCTTGAGCCTGGCACGTAACCCGTTTGCAAGCGTCCTTATAAGCTTGGACCAGAGGAGTTGAAGGAATTGAAGAAACAACTCGATGAACAAGAGCGTCTGGGTCTGATCAGACCGAGTTCATCTCCATGGGGTTGTGGTGTTCTTTTTGTCCGAAAGAAGGATGAAACGGACCGACTTTGTGTCGACTACCGTCCATTGAACAAGAAGAAAATTAAGAACAAGTATCCACTTCCCAACATCAATGAGCTATTCGAGCAACTTAAAGGTGCTAAAGTATTCTCCAAGCTTGACCTCCGTATGGGTTATCACCAGATTCGCATTCGTGAAGAAGATATCCCCAAGACAGTTTTCAGAACAAGCTATGGTTCTTATGAATATACTGTCATGTCTTTCGACCTTGTCAGTGCTCCTCCAACGTTCTCTCACATGATGAACTTCATCTTCAACCCTTACACAAATGATTTCATCCTGGTGTATCTCGATGATATTTTGGTCTTCTCCAAGAATAAGGAGGATCATGCCAAGCATTTGAGATTGGTGCTCGACAAGCTCCGAGAGCATCAATTCTATGCGAAGTTTTCCAAGTGTGAGTTCTGGCTTGATGAGGTTCTTTACCTTGGCCATATCATCTCTGCCAAGGGCATCGCTGTTAATCCCGAGAAGGTGTCTGCAATTGTGAGTTGGGAACCTCCTCAGAATGTCAAGCATCTCCACAGTTTTCTTGGGCTTGCAAGCTATTGTCGAAGATTCGTTGAGAATTTCTAAAAGATTGCAAAGCCTCTTTCCAACCTCCTCCAGAAGCATGTCAAGTATGTCTGGACGCCTGAATGTGACGTTGATTTCAACACCCTCAAAGAGAAGCTAGTCACAGCTCATGTCTTGACTCCTCCCGATGAATCCAAGCCATTCGAAGTTTTCTGTGATGCTTCCTTGCAAGGTCTCGGCGCTGTGTTAATGCAAGGGAAGAAAGTTGTGGCTTATACCTCTTGTAAGTTGAATCCCAACGAAAGGAACCACCCCACTCACGATCTTGAGTTGGCGGTAGTTGTCCATGCATTATTAACATGGAGACATCTCTTGTTGGGAAGGAAAGTGGACATTTTCACAGATCATAAGAGCCTCAAGTACATCTTCACACAACCCAACCTCAACCTCAGGCAGACTCGATGGTTCGAAATGATTCAAGAATACAATCCGACTATTGAATATACTCCAGGCAAGGCCAATGTCATTGCAGATGCTTTGAGCAGGAAGGCTTATTGCAACAACTTAATTCTCAAGCCCTTCCAATCGGACCTTTGTGAAGATTTCTGCAAACTCAATCTCCAAGTTGTTCCTCAAGGCTTTCTTGCCAACCTCCAAGTCTCTCCTACTTTGGAAGATCAAATTCGTGAGGCACAACTCATGGATACCATGGTGAAGAAGGTGAAACATGGGATTACCAAGAGCCAACCCAAATACAAGTGCTATCGCATTGATGACAAAGACATTCTTTTCTTCGAGGACCGGATTGTGGTTCCTAAAGGTGATCTAAGGAAGGTCATAATGAACGAGGCGCACAATTCTCTTCTTTCCATTCATCCTGGAAGTATGAAGATGTACCATGACCTCAAGCAGTCGTATTGGTGGACTTGAATGAAGCGAGAGATTGCTCAGTTAGTGAATGAATGTGATGTCTGCCAAAGGGTGAAAGCAGAATACCAACGACCAGCTGGTCTCCTCCACCCTCTTGCTATTCCAGAATGGAAGTTTGACCATATTGAAATGGACTTCATGACTGGATTTCCCAAGTCCAAGCGTGGGAATGATGCTATTTTCGTTGTCATTGACAAGCTTACTAAAGTGGCTCATTTCCTTCCAATCAAAGAATCTATCACAGCAGCTCAGTTGGCAGAGCTATACACCTCCAGGATTGTCTCCTTGCGTTGTATTCCGCAATTGATCTCTTCAGACCGCGGAAGCATTTTTACCTCTAAGTTCTAAGATTCCTTCCAGAAGGCCATGGGCACCAACATTCGCTTCAACACAGCCTTCCATCCTCAAACTAGTGCCCAAGTCGAGCGAGTCAATCAAATCCTTGAAGATATGCTCAGGGCTTGTGTCATCTCCTCTGGTATGAAGTGGGAAGATTGTCTCCCATATGCCGAGTTCTCCTACAACAACAACTTCCAAGCGAGTTCGCGCAAGGCCCCATTCGAAATTCTCTATGGCAGAAAGTGCCGTACTCCTATCAATTGGTCAAAGACTGGTGAACGCCAACTTCTTGGCAACGACTTGATCACAGAAGCTGAAGAAATGTGTAAAGTCATCCGTGAAAATCTCAAAGCCGCGCAATCACGCCAGAGGAGTTACTATGATAGTAAGCACAGTGACTTGGCTTTCAAGATCAGAGACCATGTCTACCTCCGCGTCTCTCCAATGAAAGGCACTCGTTGCTTCGGTATCAAAGGAAAGCTTGCCCCGAGATACGTGGGTCCTTTCAAGATCATTGGCAAAAGAGGCGACCTCGCTTATCAACTTGAGCTTCCGTCCAACTTCGCAAATGTGCACGATGTGTTTCACGTGTCACAGCTTCGCAAGTGCTTCAAGACCCTAGAGCGCACTATCAACTTCGAAGAGATTGATCTTCAAGAAGATTTGTCTTATCATGAGCATGCCGTTGCTATTCTTGAAGAAACCGAGCGCAAGACTCGCAACAAATCAATCAAATTCCTGAAAGTGAAGTGGTCATACCATTCCGACCGAGAAGCCACCTGGGAACGCGAGGATCACCTCCGTTCTGAATATCCGGAGTTCTTTCAGTCCTAGATCTCGGGACGAGATCCTCTAGTAGTGGTGGAGTGTTATAACATCCTGGATGTAACTTGCCATATTTGTAAGTCCGACTCTTGCCATTTTCGGCTTTATGTTATTATATTCCCTTCGTGGTTGGGTGTCAGGACCCCGACTCAATGCCACATCGATCTAGCATGTAACACCTCATATCACTTTGCGGCCTCACGCACGGTATTCCCACGGGTGTCGCCTTACCTTTGCCCGGGACCGTTTGCGCCTTTTGGCACACGTATATGACAGTGTCGCTAGCATCCATATGATAAGGAGCCCGGGCTGACATGGCTAGTCGTAAACCCAAAGCGGCACAGACTTACAGGGACAGGCATCCATGACCCAGCATCGAACGTGTCGGTCATCAGCGAGTGAATCCAGGCTGTAGCACTGGGCTAGCAGGACTCCGGTGAACCGGGCTGTAGCGGGCTAACAGGACTCCGGTATTCACCGCGTGACATTTCCCCGAAGGGACAGACACAGGAACGAAGAAGGACACATGCCGGCCAGCCTAAGTGTTCCGGAGCAGTAGCAAGCTACCATGGCTCGGTGGAAACACTAGGAGACATTTCCCCGTAAGAGAGGCTACTAAAGATAAACAACTAGACGGTCAGATCCCACACATACCAAGCATTTCAATAACATACACACAATATGCTCGATATGTGCAAATACAACATGGCATCACAACATGACTCTATGACTCAAGTAATCTATTCAATAGGCTCCGAGGAGCGAGATATTACAAACATGGGTCTCATGACCCAACATTCAGAGCATACAAATCAAGCACAAGCGGAAGCTATCATGTCTGAGTACAGACATCTATAAATGAAAAAGGCTGAGAAGCCTGACTATCTACCAAATCCTGCCGAGGCACAAGATCGTAGCTGAGGTAACAAGCTAAACGTCGAAGACCACGCGGAAATACTAGTGAGACTGAAGTCTCTCTGCAAAAACATAAAATAGGCAAACGTGAGTACAAATGTACCCAGCAAGACTTACATCAGAACTATCTACATATGCATCATTATCAACAAGGGGATGGTGGGGTTTAACTGCAGCAAGCCAGCTTTGACTCGGTAGCTATCCTAAACTACGACTGCAATGTAACTCTTTTGAGGTGGCGCACACGAGTCCACATATTCACCATAGCAATACACCACTATGGATCCGCTCCCGTCCCCCTACGAGAACGCCATCCATAGCACTCACGCTTATCTTGCGTATTTTAGAGTATCCACTTTCACTTGTCTATGAACTGATATAAGCAACCCAGAAGTCCTTTTCCGTGGACACGGCTATTCGAATAGATCATATTAACCCTGCAGGGGTGTACTTCTTCACACACGCTCTCACCACTTACCGCCGTTTACACGACATGTACTCGGCAACCTTCAAGCGGAAGCCCAACGTGGGTGTCGGCCACGACCTACCTAATCACATAAGTCTCTAGTCCAGGTTTATCGCCTATTCGGGTTCCATCCATGAGGAGATCCGGCCGGAGTTTCGCTCACAGCCCCAAACGATGTGAACAGGGTTCCCGAGACACCAAACGGGCGCCCGGTACACCGTGCCACGTGCCTACCGCATCACAGCCCACCCCTACGGTCAGCGCTGCCCACGGCCTCCAGCATACTACAAACACCAGAAACTACTTGCAACTCCTGGACAGAGGACAAGGGTGATCAAGAAGCCGAGAGGGTCCATTGGTTTCGGGCCCAATGCGTGGTAGTAGCTGAATCATGGATCACAAACACAGAACTCAGTTCCTGAGGATGGCTGCAATGAGACAACCCACCATGTACTCCTACATGGCCTCTCACCGCTACCTTTACCAAATCGTGTTCACACACTTAGCTCACACACAGTAGGACAGGTTCACACGCCTCTGATTCATCCCCGATGAATCAGACCTGACTCAACTCTAAGCAATAGCAAGCATGACAAACAAACATGAATGAGTAGGCACATCAGGGCTCAAACAACTCCTACTCATGCTAGTGGGTTTCATCTATTTACTGTGGCAATGACAGGTCATGCAAAGGACAAAGGGGTTCAGCTACCGCAGCAAGTAACAGATGAATCGGTGTTGTCCTAATGCAGTAAAAGAGAGCAGGAGCGAGAGAGTAGGATTGTATCGGAATGAACAAGGGGGTTTTGCTTGCCTGGCACTTTTGAAGATAACATTGAGTCTTCATCAGTGTCAACGATCACATCATCGGTATCACGTCTATCGAGAGGGGACAAATACCGGCAACACAGAAGGGAACACAATCAATGCAATGCACAATATGATGCATGATCATGACATGGCAAAATGAATGTGTTTTGAGCCAATGCAACTAGCAACAGATTAAATGAAGTTGGTTTGAATACAAGATTCAAATTCAAACTCCATATGTGATTATTTAAATGCCCTTTATTTGATTTGTGCTAAACAACAGCTATAAGTTGTTCTAACATGCATGAAAATGGTACAGATGGATTCCTTGAATTTTTCTGATAATTTTTCATATATAAATTATTTAATTTGGAGTTACGGTTAATTTTCTATGAATTTTAGAAGTTTATATTCATTTTCTGGAATTTCAGAATTAAATTAAATCCAGAAAACATTACTGCGTCAGCATGACGTTGGCATGACGTCAGCAAGTCAACAGGGGCCGGCTCGGGTCAAACCTGACGTGTGGGGTCCACACGTCAGTGACACAGGGGCTAATCCCGCGTTGACTCGGGCTTTGACCCGCTACGGGGCCCGCTGTCAGTGTCACAGGGTTAGTTAGCAGGGTCATTAGCCCCTAACGACGACGCCACGTCAGCACGCCGGAGACCAGCCGACGGCGACCACAGAACACGGCGGGGCACGCCGGACTTGCGCTAGAGGCATCAGTTTGGCGCGCTGAAGGCACCAGGGGATGGCCCTTGCTCCCGCGCATCCAGAGGACCGAGTGGGAGGTCGTGGGGTCGCCGGAACTCATGCCGGCGACGAGCTTTGGCGGCGATGGTGTTCGGTGGTGCTCGGGCGCGTCGCTACGGTGCATCAGTGAGCAAATGGAGAGGCTGGGCAGCACCTGCTAGACATGGGGAGCACTAAGAGCAGCTCAGTGAGGCCAGGGGAGCACGGAGGCTATGCGTGCAGCAGCAATGGCGGACGGTGGCTTCGGTGCTCGTGGGGAACGGCGCTACGGCACGGAGGGGAGCATGCTGAGTTAGGGGAGAGGGTCAGTGACTCACGGCGATGACGAGGGGACGCTCGGCGAGGTCGGGGACGGTCCGGAGCCGGCGAATTTGACGAAGATGGCCGGCGGTCCCGAGGTTGAAGAAGGCATCGAGGGCGGTGTTGTGGCACGTCCGGGGCCTCGTGGCTCGTTGAGGAGGTAGAGGGAGGACCGGCGGAGCTTCCTGGGGCGTCGGTGAGCCGTGGGGTGGCCGGTAGCCACGGTGGCTCTCGTCGGTGGCGGCGGCTCCGTTCGGTCGCGGGAGGGGAAACAGAGGAGCGAGGGGGAGGGAGGTCCAGAGAGCGAGGGAGAAGTGAGAGGGGGTCGGGGCTGCGTGGCGTCGCGGGAGGGACCAGGGAAGGAGGAGGCAGCCAGGCAGGGAGGAGGTGGCCTCTTCGGCCGCGCGCGTGCGAGCACGCAGCTGCTCCCACTGGCAAGAGGAAGACGACAGGGGGGGAGTAGCGGTGGCGGGCTGGGCCGGCTGGGCCGGTTCTGGTGGGCTTCACGGGTGAGGCCAGGTAAGTCCTTCTCTCTCTCTCTTTTATTTTTTTCTTCTGTTTTGTTTTATTTAATTTCATTTTGCCACTATTTTGAATTTTAAACAAATTCAAACAATGCCAAAAACTCCTCTGAATAATTTTATTTGGCTAGATGGACTTTTCCAAAAGCTCATAAAATATTTCAGGGGTATTTGAAATTATATTCTAATTATATGAATATAATTCAAATTCAAATAGCTAATGATTTAAATTCAAAGTCCCAAAAATAAATCCTTAAAAATGTTCAATATTTTGGTTGGGACCAGAACCCTTACCAAAAATTATCAAATATTTAAGAAGAGCCTTTTGGAGCAATGAATGAGATTTCTAGGGTTTTTGCCCCTCTTTTATTTAGGGTTTTGAGGCTTCCAATATTCCTCAATTCAAGTTTAAAAAATATAGACATGATGCACACATGAAGCTAGGCTAGAGCAATGCCAGAAGCTAGGGATGTGACAACTCACCCCCACTAAACAAGAATCTCGTCTCGAGATTCAAGCGTAGGGTAGGATGAAGGGGAAACGCAAACTAGTACAATCTTCACGATCCAGGGTGCACTTCGGTTGAACGTTGATTCATTCACCATCATTGTCTTGATGTCTTGTTTTGAGAAATCCTGCCAACATGACATGGAGGGAAGAAGGAGACTCTAGAAGGGTCGATCTTCTTGAAGATCGAACAACTCACGGAATGAGACATAGGACCATCTCTCGGGTTGAGACACGAGATACACATCAAGAGGGGTGGAAAGAAACGGATGACGAAGGTTCACTAGGTGGACAACAATTCCACACTTAAGAAGGTGGTAATCGGTTGTCAACGTAGCGAGGAGTTGAGTTGCCATGATACCACAACGAGACACCTTCGGAACCGTGACTCGTAGATATCTCCCCTTAAGTGGCAAAAGAATTACCTTTGATTCAGAGATCATTGAAACTCTTTATACCAGCTTAAGGCAAATCATAATCGATCATTTAGAGGGGTTCGGTAGAATGGCATACTCAAACTTGGATGATGTGGATTACCTTGTTGAAGACAACATAATGGATGAATTTTGCTTATCACCGGAAATGGAAGAGACCCATGGTAGAATGGCACATTGGCGGTGCAAGCTGGGAACAAAATGCAAATGCTGGGAATGATTCTGGTAACTGGGGAAGAACCCAACAATAGAGAGTGAATTCACTGTTGGAGTGGTTATAGCATAACCGAGGAAATCTGGGGCAATCCCAGCTAGTGCCGATGATAAGACGTAGCGCTTGTGTGTGCTCTCAAGAACTTGAGCATTTCCACAATCATCAAGGTTTTATCAACAACCACGTCAAGGGTGCTGACAACACAACATACTACCATGATGAATAGCGATGGACGATGCAGATGCGAAGGAGGATAACACTTTCTCAGATTTCACCTTAGCGAGGCCAAGCAAATAAAATCTGGATGATCGACCGAGAGACATTTAGCACTCCGCTTCTAATGTTCTCCTTGATGTGCTAGTATAACCCATTCATAGATATGGTTTGATATCTAAAACATCAAGTAAAAGGTCGGACTTCGGGAACACAAAAATCCATACGGGCAACTAGGGAGTAAATCCTACGAAATCCCTAGGGGGGGTGGCCAACTTCCTCAAACAAGATACTATAATAATAGGTCTACCGGATGGGTGTGTTGGCCACGACATCCACCTTACCGGTTATCGAGAGACCAATATTATAGTTCTTAGGGAAATGTTCCAACCATCATATCTGCCTGAGATTCAGCTCTGGTTGGTGTTAGGATATTCCAGGCTCATCGAGTCTTAGGAAGAAAAATGAAAGTTTGCAACACAAATCGACGAGATGACGTTGCGGGATTCTCGGGAGATGAACTACGATAGCAAGCTCCAAAACATGAGCTGGTTCTGCTACAAACATGTGAACACGTTGTCCCAGACAAGCATGACCACGTGGTAGTCTTATAATAAAACACTACCGAGTTCAGGAGGGGGAACCATCAACGAGGGTATCTAAGTTCTTTCATAAGTCCGGATTAGCTCTTATGAAGGAACTCCTTCTCCTTGAACAAATCAATCAGTGGCTTGGTGTGCTAGGGATACATATAGATTGAAGGTTGCAAGTCTTCAAACCACAGCATTCTTCGCACGTGTGCATGACTGATTTGGAATGATTCCAAAGAAAGCAACATTGACTTTCTCGAATCCACGGCGGCAAGTTGCATCAGATGCACATGAATTAAAGGAAGTCACTACCTTCATCCAAACATATGCTTCATGAGCTAGCATGAACAAATGCTTTCAAAAATTTCCAACACTAGCTTAATGTTCAACAAAATTATGGAGGAGATAAGGATGTTGTCAATGGGCTCAACAACAATTCATCTAGGTTTCCTTTTAAAAGGAATTCCATAGTTAAGTGAACACGGTGATAGCATTGGTCAGACCTAAAAGATATAATGGTGTATGCTCGAGGGATCAACCACGAATAAGACAACATTACGAGCATCGTTGGTACTGATTTGATTTGACGATAGCCCACACTCAAATCAAAGGATTGATAAGACAATAGGTCCAGCAACTGATCACAAGGACCAATCGATGAAGATATCATCTTTCTTCAACACACACTACACAAGAATATCCCTTTGGAACGAACTAAGTCAGACAAGCTTTTATCTTCCAACTCTCCAAGTTGTTGTCTAGCTTAACCAACTAGCTCAGGGATATCTAACACCGATTCTTGGAGAGAAGGTGGTTCACAAGAAACCAACTTGATCACGAACTCAACATAGCGGTCAGGTGACAACCCGGTAACACCTCCAAGAAGATATTTGGAAAGTCACGAACCACCGGTATGTTACTAAGCTCGAGAACAATGTTGCTTTTGAGGGCAAGACGATATGATCAAATGAGTGAGGACTTGACAAGATCCTAACTCATCAATCGAAGGGTGCACCGAAATAAGGACTAGGTAGCACGATCAGTCTTAGAAGGATGATTCGAAAACCAACATACTAAGAATGAAATTATTATCCTTTAACTACCAAGCAACAGAGTTGCTAGCAGTATTGATTTCACACATCACAATTCATTTGTCGGTATTCCGGTTGCATCAACACGAGGGCCGAGGAATGAACAGTGATGGCAAGAAGTATCACTGTACCAAGAGTTCATGGGATGGTGTGCAATTCCTATAACAATCTCGATATAAAATATGTAATACTCCAAGGTAGAGCAGAACCAAAAGCTGGATTGGCATTTGATCTGCGGAATACAACTACTTTGACCCAATCCTAGATATGGAAGAGGTACTGGAGTTTGTTTCTCCTAGTCATTCCGGAATAGAATGGCTTGACAGACCACAAGAGTCATAGGCATCGATGAACGAACGCACGCATACTCTTGACTATCAATTGATAGACGAGGGTCAGAATGCAACTAAAGAGAACAACTCAAAGGAACATATAACTTTCTGAGTTGTGGATGCATAGATTAGTATGTCGAACCAAGTTCAACATATTTCTTCCGGATAACCCATGCAGAAAGGTAGAACTGGTAGAGTCACGATTTATGAATGGAGAACTCCTCAAGAGTACTCTAATTGTGATTTTTTTTGATCCAATAAACATCTACCATAAGTAGTTCATGGTATTTGGAAGAAGAAGATACCACGGACTTCAAGGACTATCGCAAAGGTTACTAATATCCTAAAGGCACTAGCAATTACTATCAACATGAAGTAGGTAGAGTGAATCTCGGGTTCAGAACCCAGGAGTAGAATACCTACTACTAAGTAGCATCACGGGATGCTTCCGAGAATAAAGGCCAGAATCTTCACACTAGGACACAAATCATGGCTAGACCACTAGATGATCCCCTAAGCACTTAGGGTCATAATAATAATTCCAACATATATGTCGAGGCAATAATTACCTCAACACACCGATTAGTGTGGTTAATCTGGCCCATGGGAACATCGGAAACAGAAGGAAGGGATTTGCAAATGCATCGGACTATTTAGAAACCTGGGATGACTCGGACAGCATAACGGCTATAATTGCTCAAAAAGATTTGAGACAATCACAAAAATGGTGGCATAACCACTCAGAAGCACAATATCAAGGTTCCGAGATCAACAATTAACATACGGAAGTAGTAGGAACTGAACTGAGACTTAAATCCAACAATCTTATAGGTCTACGGATTAGTAACACGTGATCCTAATAGAAAGAAGAGATAGCCTAGTTCTTAATCCCCGTAGAAGAGAAGATGATGACTCAGATCAGAAGGCCATGAGGTATAAGGAGTAAAAAGAGCCTTACGTTCCATCCCACAATCAATTCCCTTATATAACTAAGAATTTCTAGACTCAACTTCGACCAGTTTGGCTTGGTAATCCTACAGGCAGTCAAGCTCTGATACCAACGCTGTCAGGACCCCGACTCGATGCCACATAGGTCTAGCATGTAACACCTCATATCACTTTGCGGCCTCACGCACGGTATTCCCACGGGTGTCGCCTTACCTTTGCCCGGGACCGTTTGCGCCTTTTGGCTCACGTATATGATAGTGTCGCTAGCATCCATATGATAAAGAGCCCGGGCTGACATGACTAGTCGTAAACCCAAAGTGGCACAGACTTACAGGGACAGGCATCCATGACCCAGCTTCGAACGTGTCGGTCATCAGCAAGTGGGTCCGGGCTGTAGCACTGGGCTAGCAGGACTCCGGTACTCAAAGCGTGACATTTCCCCGAAGGGACAGACACAGGAACGAAGAAGGACACATGCCGGCCAGCCTAAGTGTTCCAGAGCAGTAGCAAGCTACCATGGCTCAGCGGTAACACTAGGAGACATTTCCCGGTAAGAAAGGCTACTAAAGATAAACAACTAGATAGTCAGATCCCACACATACCAAGCATTTCAATCATACACACAATATGCTCGATATGTGCAAATACAACGAAGCATCACAACATGACTCTACGACACAAGTACTTTATTCATTAGGCTCCGAGGAGCGAGATATTACAAACATGGGTCTCATGACCCAACACTCAGAGCATACAAGTCAAAGCACAAGCGGAAACTATCATGTCTGAGTACAGACATCTATAAATGAAAAAGGCTGAGAAGCCTGACTATCTACCAAATCCTGCCGAGGCACAAGATCGTAGCTGAGGTAACAAGCTAAACGTCGAAGACCACGCGGAAATACTAGTGAGACTGAAGTCTCTCTGCAAAAACATAAAATAGGCAAACGTGAGTACAAATGTACCCAGCAAGACTTACATCAGAACTATCTACATATGCATCATTATCAACAAAGGGATGGTGGGGTTTAACTGCAGCAAGCCAGCTTTGACTCGGTGGCTATCCTGAACTACGACTGCGAGTAACTTTTTTTGAGGTGGCGCACACGAGTCCACATATTCACCATATCAATACACCACTATGGATCCGCTCCCGTCTCCCTACGAGAACGCCATCCATAGCACTCACGCTTATCTTGCGTATTTTAGAGTATCCACTTTCACTTGTCTACGAACTGATATAAGCAACCCAGAAGTCCTTTTCCGCGGACACGGCTATTCGAATAGATTAGGTTAACCCTGCAGGGGTGTACTTCTTCACACACGCTCTCACCACTTACCGCCGTTTACACGACATGTACTCGGCAACCTTCAAGCGGAAGCCCAACGTGGGTGTCGGCCACGACCTACCTAATCACCTAAGTCTCTAGTCCAGGTTTATCGCCTATTCGGGTTCCATCCATGAGGAGATCCGGCCGGAGTTTCGCTCACAGCCCCAAACGATGTGAACAGGGTTCCCGAGACACCAAACGGGCGCCCGGTACACCGTGCCACGTGCCTAGCGCATCACAGCCCACCCCTACGGTCAGCGCTGCCCACGGCCTCCAGCATACTACAAACACCAGAAACTACTTGCAACTCCTGGACAGAGGACAAGGGTGATCAAGAAGCCGAGAGGGTCCATTGGTTTCGGGCCCAATGCGTGGTAGTAGCTGAATCATGGATCACAAACACAGAACTCAGTTCCTGAGGACGGCTGCAATGAGACAACCCACCATGTACTCCTACATGGCCTCTCACCGCTACCTTTACCAAATCGTGTTCACACACTTAGCTCACACACAGTAGGACAGGTTCACACGCCTCTGATTCATCCCCGATGAATCAGACCTGACTCAACTCTAAGCAATAGCAGGCATGACAAACAAACATGAATGAGTAGGCACATCAGGGCTCAAACAACTCCTACTCATGCTAGTGGGTTTCATCTATTTACTGTGGCAATGACAGGTCATGCAAAGGATAAAGGGGGTTCAGCTACCGCAGCAAGTAACAGATGAATCGGTGTTATCCTAATGCAGTAAAAGAGAGCAGGAGCGAGAGAGTAGGATTGTATCGGAATGAACAAGGGGGTTTTGCTTGCCTGGCACTTTTGAAGATAACATTGAGTCTTCATCAGTGTCAACGATCACATCATCGGTATCACGTCTATCGAGAGGGGACAAATACCGGCAACACAGAAGGGAACACAATCAATGCAATGCACAATATGATGCATGATCATGACATGGCAAAATGAATGTGTTTTGAGCCAATGCAACTAGCAACAGATTAAATGAAGTTGGTTTGAATACAAGATTCAAATTCAAACTCCATATGTGATTATTTAAATGCCCTTTATTTGATTTGTGCTAAACAGCAGCTATAAGTTGTTCTAACATGCATGAAAATGGTACAGATGGATTCCTTGAATTTTTCTGATAATTTTTCATATATAAATTATTTAATTTGGAGTTACGGTTAATTTTCTATGAATTTTAGAAGTTTATATTCATTTTCTGGAATTTCAGAATTAAATTAAATCCAGAAAACATTACTGCGTCAGCATGACGTTGGCATGACGTCAGCAAGTCAACAGGGGCCGGCTCGGGTCAAACCTGATGTGTGGGGTCCACACGTCAGTGACACAGGGGCTAATCCCGCGTTGACTCGGGCTTTGACCCGCTACGGGGCCCGCTGTCAGTGTCACAGGGTTAGTTAGCAGGGTCATTAGCCCCTAACGACGACGCCACGTCAGCACGCCGGAGACCAGCCGACGGCGACCACAGAACACGGCGGGGCACGTCGGACTTGCGCTAGAGGCGTCAGTTTGGCGCGCTGAGGGCACCAGGGGATGGCCCTTGCTCCCGCGCATCCAGAGGACCGAGTGGGAGGTCGTGGGGTCGCCGGAACTCATGCCGGCGACGAGCTTTGGCGGCGATGGTGTTCGGTGGTGCTCGGGCGCGTCGCTACGGTGCATCAGTGAGCAAATGGAGAGGCTGGGCAGCACCTGCTAGACATGGGGAGCACTAAGAGCAGCTCAGTGAGGCCAGGGGAGCACGGAGGCTATGCGTGCAGCAGCAATGGCGGACGGTGGCTTCGGTGCTCGTGGGGAACGGCGCTACGGCACAGAGGGGAGCATGCTGAGTTAGGGGAGAGGGTCAGTGACTCACGGCGATGACGAGGGGACGCTCGGCGAGGTCGGGGACGGTCCGGAGCCGGCGAATTTGACGAAGATGGCCGGCGGTCCCGAGGTTGAAGAAGGCATCGAGGGCGGTGTTGTGGCACGTCCGGGGCCTCGTGGCTCGTTGAGGAGGTAGAGGGAGGACCGGCGGAGCTTCCTGGGTCGTCGGTGAGCCGTGGGGTGGCCGGTAGCCACGGTGGCTCTCGTCGGTGGCGGCGGCTCCGTTCGGTCGCGGGAGGGGAAACAGAGGAGCGAGGGGGAGGGAGGTCCAGAGAGCGAGGGAGAAGTGAGAGGGGGTCGGGGCTGCGTGGCGTCGCGGGAGGGACCAGGGAAGGAGGAGGCAGCCAGGCAGGGAGGAGGTGGCCTCTTCGGCCGCGCGCGTGCGAGCACGCAGCTGCTCCCACTGGCAAGAGGAAGACGACAGGGGGGGAGTATCGGTGGCGGGCTGGGCCGGCTGGGCCGGTTCTGGTGGGCTGCACGGGTGAGGCCAGGTAAGTCCTTCTCTCTCTCTCTTTTATTTTTTTCTTCTGTTTTGTTTTATTTAATTTCATTTTGCCACTGTTTTGAATTTTAAACAAATTCAAACAATGCCAAAAACTCCTCTGAATAATTTTATTTGGCTAGATGGACTTTTCCAAAAGCTCATAAAATATTTCAGGGGTATTTGAAATTATATTCTAATTATATGAATATAATTCAAATTCAAATAGCTAATGATTTAAATTCAAAGTCCCAAAAATAAATCCTTAAAAATGTTCAATATTTTGGTTGGGACCAGAACCCTTACCAAAAATTATCAAACATTTAAGAAGAGCCTTTTGGAGCAATGAATGAGATTTCTAGGGTTTTTGCCCCTCTTTTATTTAGGGTTTTGAGGCTTCCAATATTCCTCAATTCAAGTTTCAAAAATATAGACATGATGCACACATGAAGCTAGGCTAGAGCAATGCCAGAAGCTAGGGATGTGACATTGGGTTTTTGTCTTTTGTTTTGCATTTTGTTCATGTCATCATGTGCATTGCCTTTGCATTCTTGTTCGTCTCATGCGTCCGAACCTTTTCTCCGTTGTCCGTTTTGCAATCCGACACTCCCACATGCACCCGGCGCACCCCTCTTGTCTCTTTCGTGAGCGGGATAAAAATGTTCTCGGAATGGGCCGAGATTTGTCAAGTGGCCTTGGTACATCACCGGTAGACCGCTTGTCAAATTTCGTTCCATTTGGAGGCCGTTTGATGCCCCAATGGTTAACGGGTAACCGCAAAAGCCTCTTTTGTGTTGCATCCCAACACCCCTTCAAAACAGCCCAATAACCCATCTAGACCACCTCCATGTTCTCCATCGTCGGATCATGATCGTGTGGGAGAAAACCGCACCTCATTTGGACACTCCTACCTCCATCTACCTATAAATATGTGCATCCCTCCAAAATCCCGGGTCCAAACCCTAGCCCCGCTCCTCTCTCCGCGCCGGACACGTCCAGACGGCGCCGGACGCCTCCGCCGCCGCCCCTGCAACCAATTGTGACGCGCCACATGTCCCGCCAGCTCCGCCCGCCGCCGCCGGCCTGCTCGGGCCCGAGGTCAGCCCCCCTTCGGCCCGAAGTGCCGCCGCTTCTCCTCCGCCCGCGCCCGCGAGCCGGCCGCCGAGCTCTTCCGCCGGCGCCGCCACCAGTCCCCACCGCCACCAG
>NC_057803.1:29387442-29395045 GCF_018294505.1 Triticum aestivum
TGGGTCCGGCCACCCCCTCCTCGAGCTCCGGCCGGCCATCTCCCTCCACCCCGACGAGACTCCGACAATCCCCGATCTACGTGCAAACCCTAGATCCAGATCTAGGAGGTGATTTTCGTCTAAGTCATTTTTCTGTGATATTTTTATGCCATCTTCATTATGTCACATCTCCGTGCTCGGTGCTCCCAATCATGCATATGATATGTCAAAATGTTTGTCTCATTGAGATCTTAGTTTTAGCGGCATTTCCATGCATGTTACTAGCCATTATGATGCCATTTTCATTGTTGCAAGAGTGCTATAAAATGTTAACTGCTGGTGCTTAGCAGCACATGGTGATTTGCCATTTTTGTTGCATTTGATGTGTGCATTCTATGAGCATGAGATCTACATGTGTTTTGAACTAAAACATGCCATATTTACAGGGGTGCAAGTCTTGTATTTTTGTGATCTATGTGGTGACTAGCACAAGCATGCAAAGTAGGCTCCATAATGTCGCTGTTTTCAGGCACTTAGGATTTTGCTAAGTCTTTTCCTGCTGTTATTTTGATGCCATGTAAACTTGATGCTACCATGAGATCCATGTTTATTTTGAGATACTTCAGTAAGGATGTTTTTAACATGTGGTTATGATCTATCCATTCATGCCCTTGTTTGTAATTATGGTGTGCTCTAGCATGTCATTTTCTTGCTCTACTTTTCTTATATTGTATTCCTGGCAGATTGTTAACATGTTAATCAATTTTGCAATGCACTACTAGGAAAAGGCCTACTAATGGCGCACCAGTTTTGCCTACTAATGGCGCATTACTGGTGCGTCATTAGTATCACGCCACTAGTATTTCTTACTAATGGCGCACCACTGGTGCGCCATTAGTATCTGGTATACTAATAGCGCACCACGCAGTGCGCCATTAGTATAGAACACCATGCACCATTAGTATGCCTCCCAGGGGGCCATATTTAACCATGTGCTTTGGCATACTAATGGCGCCTTGTTGTGTGATGTGCCATTAGTATACTTTGGCATACTAATGGCGCACTCTGTAATGATGCGCCATTAGTATGAATATTAGGTTTTATTCTTTTTTACTTTTCTGATTTTTGCACAGGTTACAAAATATATCATTTGACAGAATATAGACAGCAGCACACAGCAACAGCAGATTCATCGAATACAATAGAAGATTAGTCTCCGAATACAATTCATTATATTAGTCTCCGAATTCAAAAGACCGAACAAATATAAAACATTACAAGTCTCGAGACCGCGAGTATCGAGTTTGTCTTCACATTACAAGTCGATATCGATCATCTAAACTACCATCACATAGAAGAGAGCTGCGGTCATCACGATGAGCATCATCGCGATGAAACTACTCTTCATCCGGTTCCTCCAACGCTCCCTCCTCTCTCCCGCTAGATAGCGGGCGTATCTAGATTCCTCCTCCGCCCTAGTGGTGTACCCTTTGTAACTGTTACCGCTGAAACGGTGAACCTGTCTCCGACACTCCTCCCAGTCGTCGTAGACTCCGGGAACCTTACCCTTGTACACGACATACGATGGCATCTCTATGCACAAGCCAAACAACAGACAATACACACATCACAAATATAGAAGTATGCAACAAAAGGATCAGGAGAGAAAAGCAAGACATGACATTAATAGCACGATTCATGGTCCTACTAATAAATAACATCGATTACATCTAAGTTGAACGACTGTCCAAACCAAAGAGGCATACAAGTTCATTAAAGTTTAATTACAACATGAGCCAATCAATGTTTCAGAACTACACATAGCATCACTACTGTCGACTCGACTCATGGGACCGGAGTGTGGATGAAGCCGCCGTCTGTCGTGATGGTCATGAAATCGCGGGCATTGTCAGCCTGCATTTGTAGCGTTCCGTCTATCTCCCTGTTGGACGGTTGATATCTGAGGTAGAACTACCCCGAGGTATGAAGGACATCTTGATGGATGATGTCCGCAAACTCCGACTAGATGCGAAAGAATTCTTGTCTGATGTCCGCGTCCTAGATTGCCGACAAGCTCGCGGCCCAATCTTTGAGATTATCTGGTAGCAGAAGGTAATGATGGTCCCTTACGATCGCCCGCATGTGATGGAGGGCGTAGTAGGCATCCTTCTGACCGCCAGGCGGCTGCTTGACGCAGCAGAACTTAGTATTGTGGGCAAACACGTGCTTGTCGTACCTACGAACTGGCCTGGTGAAGGTGCCTCCAGATTTGGCGTAGCCGGGGAGAACATCATCAAGAACTTTCTTGATATTTGTGTAGTCCATCTTGGAGTCACAGTTCGGGTCGAAATACGTGGCCATGGAATTTTCGGGCTTAAGAGGATGAGTGTGCAATGTGTGTCACTTCACAGAACACAGAATGTTAGAAAAAAAGAACGATCGAAATCTAAGAAATCATATGTTACAGGGCGGTTAAGGGATGACTTACTCGGGAAAGTAAGCCATGAGGAAGTTATCCTTATCTAGGTTTGCCAGAATGACGCCTTCGAGGTGTGAACTCGTGACTTGGCGGTCCCCAATGCTGCCCAAGAGCTTGGCACGCATGTAGAAGGGGTCGACTATCACGATGGCCGGGGTCTTGTCTCTAATGATCCGCATCTCCATACTCAGCGAAAACAGCCGAACGAAGGTGTAGTGTAGCAGATGAAGGTTAAACATAGAAAAGATGTCATCAAACTGCAGGACGATCGTACCCCGATGGCGCCATCCACAAAGCCCTTGCCCTCTGGCACCTTGGCCACGAAAACCGGGTATGCCACATCATTCTCTCTGAGACGCCGCTTCTCCAAAGAAAGAACACTGTCATGCAGACTCCGCATAGCACCGGTTGCAGCATTGAGCATATTTGTCGGTAGCATCGCCCTACCCGCCACATGCACCCTCCTCGAGATATCCTCAGGTGAAGGTGGCCCGTCCTGAGCAAGGATCGTACTCGGTGCCGGCTGGCTCGCACCCTTGTTACTCTTTCTTTTCCATCCCTTCTTCTTCTATTGTAATGGGACCGAGTTCTACTCACAGACTGCCTTCTTGAGTGTGTTGGGGCTGATAATATTTGGCACCTCGGCTATTTGAGGCTCGGTAAAGTCGGCAGCTGGAGGCGTCTCCTGAGAACTGAACGCCAGACGACGCCTGTTGCAACTGGGTTTCTCCACCATACCAGCTAGACCACGGTCGTCTTGGTTGGGTTCTTGAGAAAGAGGCCCGCATAATTCGTCATCGTACCCATGTTCGGCAAAGTACTTATCGATGTTGCTAAATGTACGGCCGTCGTTGTCCAGATCCTGTGCCATATGCATGTTCAGATCCTGTGCCATAGGGATGTCCGGCATGTCCTGTAGCGTTGCGGTGGTCTTACCATGGCTTGGCACCGGCACGACTGGCGGTGTTGTCTTTGGGGTGGTGTCCCCCGCCCCCAAACGAATCTGGCTCTTCGGCCAAAGCAGGGGCCAGCTTAGGCAGGTGTGAGGGTCATCAGATCATCTTCGTCGGCCCCGGCGGGTTGAATCGGAGGTAACAACTCGTCGCAGCCTGGCAGCACCCGAACCAGTTAAACCCTACACACGGTGGGTGGCATCAGTTTACCATGGAACACGGGGTTGCCCGGTTGAACGATTTTGCCCTTGGCGACATCGACCAACTCGTCATTCACGAAGTGCACGAGAGTGCATGGAACGTCGGCGGCGCCCTGCGAAAACATGTAGGGCGTCAGGGATGCCCAGTCAAAGGCAAGGAGATGAAGTCCTCGGCCGAGAGGCTTAATTAGTTACCGTGATGATGGCGTCGAGCTCGGCTAATGTCGAGGCACCGCCAACGGCGGGCGTGCAACTGACGGAGGGGCCGCTTGCTGGTGAGGTGCCGGCCGGCGTACACCCGGGTGCATTAAGCTCCAATGCCGGCGTCGGAGACACCAATACCGCCGCCGCCGGAAACACCAATGGCGCCGCCGCCGGAGACACCAATACCGCCACTGCCAGAGACACCAATGGCGCTGCCTGCGCGTTGTGCGAGTTGCTGGCCGTGAACCTAGGAATCGAGGGCGGCCCCTGTTGGCCACCCGCAATCCACATCGTTATCCCATGAATCAAGGTAGGCATAATGCCGGTGAGCGTCGATCCCAGTTGTTGTTGCACTTGCTCTTGGACCATCTCCTGAATCCGTGCCACTTGCGCCTTGAGTGCTTCAACCTCGCGCGACTGGCTTTCCGAGCTGGTCTTTTTCTCCTTTCGCCCACCAGCGGTATAGTATGACGACCATTTTGTGGACAAGCCTTTGCCGGCCACACGACCATCTGACGTCGGCTTACTGAGCTTATCCTTGTTTTTCATTACATTCAACGCCCTATTCAAAGGGGTGTCGAAAGGGGAGCTCTGAGAGGACCCCACGCTACTGCTTTCTTTTTCCTGCGGAAGGAACGTGAACCATTTAGAAATATTGGGGATTAATTAGAATGCAACCATATGGAGCTAATTATGTGGGGGTGTATTCTTTACCAGAACAAGCTCAAGCACCTTGGTCTTCGGATCCGTGGTAAGCTCCTTTGTTACCGGGTCCTCCTTGTACCGGGCCCTGAGAAAGTTCCTGGTCTGCTTGTCACGGTATTTCTCGAAGCGGGGCGGTAGGCCTTGCTCGGCACGTGCCGCGTCCTCCTTGTCCCATATAGGCTCCGCCACTCTGTAACCGCCGGGACCGAGTTGGTGGACCCCTAAGTTCAACTGCCGCATTTCTTTCTCCCACTGACTTGATTCGGAGGTTGCGGGGCTCTCGCACTTGATCTTGAACTCCTTATAGTCATCTTCGCTCATCAAAGGATATTTCGCCTTGATCTTCTCATAACTATCACCTTTGTCAATCATTGCTTTCACCGTGCTTTTCCAAGTAGACAGGGCCGTGCTCATCCTCGTGAGGGCGGCACCGTTCACTTTATTCCCCGAGAGGCGTGTGTTTGCAAAATCAGCAGGGAACTTGTATCATTCGTGCAGCTTCGTGAAGTGGAGGCTGCGCAAATTCCCTCGGTCCTTATGCCTTAGGTTCTCGGTGTTGATCGAGACAGTGCTCCGGAGAATGCACCCGAGCTGAACCGAGTACCCCTTGACTACGTGTTTGGGCGCCGTCAGATGCCCATCGGAGTTCACTTCAGTAAATTCACATTCGGGCGCCGGTCCTTCCGTTATCTCTTCGGTTGGCTGCCATCTGTGCGTGCGCCGCCATCATCAGTGGTGGCATCCGCGGCGCCATCATCAGTGGTGTCATCCCCGACGCCACTAGGGGTTGTGTAGTCAGGATCGGTGTCTTCCGCGGCGTCCTCATAGCGGTGAGGTTCTTCCTCCAACTCCTGGGACAGCTCCCAGAATTGCTTGCCGCCCGAACCGCCGACCTCATCATTGTGGGCCATGTTTCGCTCTAAATAGGAAAAAAGTTTGGTCAAAAAGTTGGTTATTGTCAAGGAACAAGATCATGGTCTCATCATTTAGGGTTTGTCGACACCGAGGCATCCTAAAAGCTAAGCTTTTATCATTTGGTTTGTCGACTCCGAGGCACCCTAAAAGCCTAAGCGTACATCATTTAGGTTATCATCGACACCGAGGCACCCTATAGAAGCCAAGTTAAGTTTTCATCATTTAGGGTTTATCGATGCCGAGGCACCCTAGGTTAGGCCTAATCACTTGGCACTAATCACTTGGCTCTATTGCCACCTATGTTGGGTTTATCATCTAGGGTTTATCGATGCTAAGGAGAATTCTAAGTTGGGCCTAATCACTTGGCTCTATTTCCACCTATGGTTTAATGCAGTAAGAATGGAAGGGCAGTTGATCCTACTTAACTAAGTACTAAGATACCCCAGCCCATGCATTAGTCGCAAGTACCCCATATGTCCGATTTTTAGCAAAGTAATGCTAAAATTCACGGAAAATTTCAGCATGACCTTTGCTGAAAATAGGACATATGGAGTACCTGAATTTGCCGGAATAGAAGTTAATCGACATTCCGGCAAACTCAAGGGCCTCTCGGGGTACCTGCAAATTCATCACGACACGAAGGGCCTCTCAAGGGCCTCAAGCAGCAGCGGCGTCTCCCAGGACCCCATTCAGCATATTTCTATACAACAACACTGTAAAGATGAAGAACAGTTCTACAGCAGCCCATTTATATACAACAACAGTACTATAGTTTAGTACCATATACCTACATTTCAAAATCCAATCATCTCACAATCAAATAAAATTTCCATAGGCAGAGCCACTGTACAATACTGTATCAAGGCAACAACCTAATTCCAGTAAGGAAATTAACTAAATTTAAAGAGATAAAGCTTCTTGGCTCTCCACACTCTACTCCACTGGACGCACCAGAACTAATTTGCAATCAACCCTGAACAATAAGTATATTTCAGACATTTGGAACTAAACTAACCTAACTAATCACAACAAGGTGGCATGCATAGAAATCTGGAACTAAAGTATAATATGGATTTATAGCACATGCTGCAGCCACTATAGAAGTTATTAACGTAACAATAAAAGCCTTCAAGGGGCAAATAAAGCCACAGTTCAAGTGCTCAAACTCTCAAAGGGACATGTAGGAGCAAACCTTGGAAGCAGCAGGAGCAGCTGCAGCAGGAGCCGATGATGCACTCACCCAGAGGCCTAGCCAGGGAACCTGCATAGTCAACAAACACATAAAGCAACCATGAATATAATTAAACACATACATAGGGCAGATTAATCTTCCATGCTAAGTGACAGCATACTAAGGTAGAACAGAAAGCACTACAGCCCATTATCTGTTGTTTGGGCACTACCGCGAACACCTTGATAGATATATATCAGAAGTGCACTGAACGAGAAACATTAGTACTTTTCTACACAGTAATCATGTGTATATCAGAAGGATACTTTTTCATCAGCCTAGAACTAGCACAAATCAACTCAGGTCTCAACCAACATACTAAAATTAGTATTGTCACCATTAAGAACTACGTGGATCATTTCATTTGTGAACACATTTGATTGTCCAAACATAGTACTCCTAGCATATTCTAGTTGTCGCTAACACTACTCCTAACTGATGTTACCATAAGAGCTAAGATAGCAAAAACTACATAAAGCACTGCAGCATTCCATCATGAGTGCACAGCTACAACAGCACAGTTGCTACTAGTTCACAAGGATACCAGATCAGATCAGAGATCGGGCTCACCGTGCACACTTATCCACCTTCCCCTTGCTCCGCTTGTCGACAATGGCCAGGATCAGCTTCTTGTTCTCATCCAGGTACTGCACGGTTCATGAATGACTGATTTATCACCAAAACCTATCACCAAAAACCTATCTGTTGTTCCCGAATGACTGATTGTTCCCGAAGAAGAAGGAAGGGGAAGGGGGAGGAGAGGGGAGGGGCTTACCTGCGAATATGTAGTCGAGGTCGTACACGGCGCCAGGGTTGCGCCGGCGAGCTTGCCACCCACCTTGGAGCCAGAACCCTAGGGCTCGGGGCCTGCGCAAGACCACAGCCAGGAGGCACAGCCGCGCGCGGACGGCGAGGTCGGTGAAGGGGGCGCCGGGGG
>NC_057803.1:29395285-29395966 GCF_018294505.1 Triticum aestivum
CCTGGATGGGCGGCTTCTTCATGGGGAAGGAGAGGCAGGGAAGGCAGGGAAGAAGAAGGCAGAGAAGGAGAGGCGGCGGCGTCGCCGACGGCGTGCAGGCGCGGCGAACGGAGGGGGCGGAGCAAGGCGGGGCGGCGGCGTACGGTTGGGGCGGAGGGGGCAAAGTTAGGTCGAGTGGGGATCTGGCAAGGGAGGGGAATAGGTGGAGTGGGGGGAGGGTTAGCAATGGCACACCTCCCCCTAGTGCGCCATAAGTACGACGATAGCAATGGCGCACCTCCCCCTGGTGCGCCATTAGAATTTTGTTTTCATTAGAGTTCAAGCACTCAGGTTATATTCCCCCTAACCGTATCCCCATCACAACACACACACTAGCCCGACTGCTCAGCATGCAGCACACATACTAGGAGGTCCTTGGTTCGATTCCCAGGCTCCCCAATTTTTGTTTTTATGCATTTTTTTCTTTTCACATATCTTTTTATCCATGCATCCAAATATAACATGTCACATATGCTAGATGCTCAGAATTTCATGTAGAAAAATAATATGCAGTTTGTTGCCATGTTAACAACATTTAAAATGCTGTTTGATATTTATTTGTGTTTAAATATGTTCAAACTTGTTTAAATCACAACAGTAATATTTTTTTATAAAAACAGTAATAACTTGTTTAAATTTGTT
>NC_057803.1:29396197-29404294 GCF_018294505.1 Triticum aestivum
CATTTGTGACGGTGGAGCGGGCCGGGGAGGGTGCGGGGGAGAGGGTGCGGGGGGTCGGCGGCGCCGGCCGGTGGAGCGGGGGAGAGGGTGCGGGGGGTGCTCGGCGGCGAGGGGGACCGGATCTGGCGAGGTGGGATAGCGATCGAGATGGAGGGGGATCGAGATCGAGTGTCCATGAAATTTAAAAAATATTCATGAGTTCAAAATTAAAGTGCCCATGAAATACAATCGAGAAATGAAGGCTACGGTTTAAATACAATCGATCTTAGCTAGCTATCTGTTCACAATCTTCTTGCCCTTCTTTTTCGCAAATGGAGTTCTTCTGTGGAACGGACATCCTTTAGGTAGGGTGGTCCTGCTTCTTCTTGTGGTGTATGCTGCTACTTCATCGTTGTCGTCATGTTCGATCTTCGGGTCACCGTACTTGTCGAAGTCTTGCTCATTGGCTACTCCATCCATTCCGATGATCTTCCTTTTGCCTCTCCTCACAACAACACGACTGGGCTTTAATGGGTCGGTAATGAAGAAGCATTAGTCCACTTGGGAAGCCAGTACACATGGCTCATTTTTCGCGGTGACGTTTGCGCCCACAGTCTTGGATTTGGCTTCGGGTATAACCATGGTGGTGAAATACCGGTCTTCTTTTAGGACGCTCTTGGCCCATCTGACACGGAACATCGGGACCTTCTCTCCAGCATAGCTCAGCTCCCAGATCTCCTTGATCCTTCCGTAGTATCTGTCCTTGTCGTTACCGGTGTAGGATTCCATCGTTACCCTGGAGTTCTGATAACCATCGCTCTTCATGTCCTTGTCCTCGGTGTAGAATGTGTAGCCGTTGATATCGTACGCCTCATAGGTCATCAGGTTGTGTTCGGCGCCCTGTGACAAGGCGAATATGAGTTGTTCTTCCGCGGAAGAATCCTCATGTAAAGGGTACGACAGAAGCTTCTGCTTGAACCAACGCGTGAAACATGAGTTGTGCTCTTTGATTATATCTCCGTCCGTCCTCTGTTGGCCTCGGTCATTGTACGTCTTCTCAATAAAGGTTTTGTGCTCTACCACCCAAGGATCGACCACATCTATGTGTTGTAGCGCGACTAGGTTTGCTCTTTCAAAGTCGGCGAGTCGACCCTCGAAGTCGACATGCATTTTGCGGCGACCCTCATGGTGACCCCATCCAGTGAGCCTGCCGAGGTGCCTGTTGACGGGCAGACCAACGGGGTTCTCGATGCCTAGATAATTCGTGCAGTAGGAGATGCACTCTTCGGTCAGAAAGCCCCTGGCTATGCTTCCCTCTAGACGTGACATGTTGCGAACGTATCCTTTGATGACACCATTCCTCCTTTCGAACGGCATCATGTTGTGCAGGAACGTCGGCCCGAGTTGGATGATATCCTCCACGATATGGACCAGCAGATGCACCATAACGTCGAAGAATGCGGGCGGGAAGTACATCTCAAGCTCGCATAGTATCACCACGATCTCTTCCTGTAGCCTTCTGAGTTGCCTCATGCCAACCGACTTCCGAGAGATGACGTCGAAAAAGTTGCATAGGCCAAATAGCGTTTCATGGACGTGCGCGTCCATGATCCCATGGATTGCAACTGGAAGTATCTGCGTCATCAGCACGTGACAGTCGTGAGACTTCATCCCGCTGAACTTCTGCTTCGCTGGGTCTAGGTATCTGCTTATCTTCCCCGCGTAACCGTAAGGAAGTTTTACTCCTACGAGGTAGGTGAAAAACTGCTCGATCTCCTCCTGACTTAGAGTGAAGCACGCAGGAGGGTAGTCATTTCCCGTCTTCTTGGCCTTTTTGCCTTTGCGACGACTTTCTGTGTCCTGCTTCGCCTCATCATCATCATCATCATTAGCGTGAAGCTCCTGCCTGATGGCCATTGATTTCAAGTCTGCCCTTGCTTTCGGTCCATCTTTGGTTCTCTCTGGCATGTTGAGCAGGGTACCAAGCAGACTCTCGCACACGTTCTTCGTGATATGCATGGCATCAAGGCTGTGAGGCACACGGTGGATCTTCCAGTACGGCAAGTCCCAGAAAAAAGACCTTGTTTTCCATACCTTCAGCAGCGGCTCTGGCGCCTTTCGCTTCTTTCCCGGCTCTGGCGCCTTTTGCTTCTTTCCCGGCAGTGGGCAATCTTTCCAATTTTTCAACAGCCCGTCTATTTCCTCGCCGCTCCTCGTAAGCGGGCATCTTCGGGGTTCGGTTTCACCATCGAACAGATCCTTGCGTTTCCTCCACGGGTCATCGTCGCGAAGCCACCTTCGATGTCCCATGAACATGGTTTTCGAAGACCCGGGATCTCTATCTAGCTGGCGATACGTTGTGTCATCCATGCACCTGACGCATCCAGAAAATCCGTGGACCACCTGCCCCGCGAGATATCTGTAACCGAGATAGTCGTGCACCGTCGTGAGCAGTGCGGCTCTCATAGGGAAATATTCTTTCTCTGCGGCGTCCCACGTATTGGCTGGCGTTTTCCACAGCGTGTCTAGCTCCTCTGTCAGCAGCCCCAGATATAGATTGATGTCGTCCCCTGGTTGTTTCGGCCCTTCAATTAGCATACTCATGTGAATGTACTTCCTCTTCATGCACAACCAGGGGGAAGGTTGTACATCCACACAAACACAGGCCAGGTGCTATGTGTGCTTCTCTGGCTGCCAAACGGATTGACTCCATCGGTGCTCGCGCCCAGCACGATGTTCCTTGGATCCTTCCCAAATTCTGGGTGTTCGAAGTTCAACGCTTGCCACTGGCTCCCATCCTAAGGGTGACTCAACATCTTGTTTTTTTATTTATCTCCGGGTCATTTGCGTCATCTTCTCGCTTCTTCTCCTCCCTATCCGCGTGCCAACGCAGGAGCTTTGCTACCTTAGGGTCCGCGAAATACCGCTGCAGACGAGGAGTGATCGAAAAGTACCACACCACTTTTCGAGGAGCTTTCTTCCTCTTCTTATATCGAGTGACGCCGCACACCGGACATATGGTAGACTCCACGTGCTCATCCCGATAAATGATGTAGTTGTTCATGCACACATGGTATTTCACGTGCGGTAAATCCAGAGGACACACGACTTTCTTCGCCTCCTCGAAACTGGTCGGGCACTTGTTCCCCTTGGGAAGACGTTCATGCCAGAATGACATGTTCTCGTCGAAGCATGCGTCGGTCATTTTGTGTTTTACCTTCATCTCCAGATCCATGAGCGTTACTTTCAGGCGGGTATCCTCGGGTCTGCATCCTTCATACAATGGAGTAACCGTGTCTATCTCTAGTTGATCCAGCTTGGCTTTCTCTTGGGCGGCAGCTCTTGCGTTATCCGTCTGCTTGAGAAGCAGCTCTTGAATATGAGGGTCCTGCACCCAGCCCATCGATGGTCCATCGCCGTCTGCTCTGCCGACATCTTCATCTTCATGATCATTCCCTTCGTCTACTCCGACATCTTCCTCATCATCATGTCTGGCATCTTCTACATGATGACTGTGTACAACATCACCGCCGTGATCATGTCCTGGAGATTCTTCGTCTTCTCGCCCGCCCGAGCCGCGATGGTTGTCTTGCTGCCCTTCCTCATTTCTTGCCCGCCCCCCATGGACGACTTCATAGTCATCTTCATCACCTTGCCACCGATAGCCATCCATGAAACCACACAAGAGCAGGTGGTCCCGCACCTGCCCGGAATCCGGGTCCGCAATAAGGCTCTTCAGCTTTCATCTTCGACACAGACATCTTATCTCCGTCTCGTTCTTTTGAAGCATCTCGGCCTTCGCGGAGCTCAAAAACCTATTCACGATGCCTTAGGTCATCGTGCGGACCATGGTCGCCTACGGGGTAGAGCAAAACGATATTTTAGAACCAAGAAAAAATTTGGCATGACTTTCCCTAAAAATAGGACAAAAAAGAATGCATAGTGCCAAAATTCTCGTCGAAACGGAAATGAATCAACATTCCGACAAAATATTGGCAACTATCGCATTTCAAATACCGGTACCTACAAACACAAACATATATGCAACACCACAAACATACATAGATCTAGCTAGGCCACAAAAAGTGCATGTGCACGTTGTTGGAGCGAGCTAGGGAGAAAAAAAGTAGATCTACAACATGAAGATAGCTTTCCCCTTACTTACCTATCAAAAAAAAGGTAATTTCACCACTTAATTTTGATAAATCTATGGTGCAAATGAGGTGAGGAGGAGGAGGCAGCCGACAAGCTTGGAGAAGGAGGTGGAGGGAATGAAGTGGAGAAAGTGAGTGTGTAGGTGTGGCTGTCCAAAATATCAAGCTGGTCCCAGGTTACTAATGGCGCACCACACAGCCATGCGCCATTAGTAACCCAACATACTAATGGCGCACCTCCTGGCCGTGCGCCATTAGTAGTTTTGCAAAAAAAAAAAGAATTAAAAAATACAGTAGTGGCGCGCTCCATGGCTGGTGCGCCATTACTAGTTAGAACTACTAATGGCACATTTTTCCAGGATGCGCCATTAGTATGTTTGGAAAGATGAAAAAAAAATTGTTACTTGTGGCGCACCTTGTGCCTGGTGCGTAATTAGTGTCTTCCACACTAATGGCGCATCACCACATGGTGCGCCATTAGTATATGGTTGTGGCGCACTACTTCTCTGGTGCGCCATTAGTGTCAATTTCATCTATAGCCCTTTTCCTAGTAGTGATGGTTGTTGCTAATGACCCATGCATCCTATTAACTTGATCTTACCATGGTTAGCTTCATGCACATGTCATATTGCTGGTGGTATGCTTATGTTGTCATTTAGTGCTTTGTGGTGAGTGGCATGAGCTCGCAAAGTAGCTATCATAAATCTGTTTATGCCATGCTCTGTTTTTCTTCCAAGTATGAAACTGTTAATAAAACTTGCTATGTTTACATGGGTGCCATCATATCTTCTGTGCCTTTTTGGCTCATGTTCAGTAAGGAAGTTTTGTTCTATGCTTTTAGAAGAATCATGCCATGCCTTTTTTGCTATGATATTTTTCTGTAGCATGTTGTTTGCTTGATCTAAACATTGCTTCCTAATGTTATTTTTGACATGTTAGTATTTTCACTAAGTCTGTGAAGCTTATATCTTTTGCACTTTTGCGATGCTTGTTTGAACCTGTTCTATTATGATTTAGCCGTAGCTCAGTGTTCATGTTTTGTCAAGCATCTCTTATACATCACTGCCATATGCTTTGTTGCTATGTTGGAGTGCAGTAGCTTAGTTTCTTGTTGCATTCTAGGTGGCATCATGTTGTTAATCGCAGATTCGCATCATCCTTATATTGCTTGTCATTTGCAAACCGTGCATTCGTTTGTGATCTTTATATCGATTTCAACCGAAATCACCTCACCTTTCCAGCGGCATACTTGGTTTGCCAAGTTGATGCCTTGATCATTCTTTTCCTTCCGGAGCATGCATATGCATTGCATATCATATCTTGCATATCATGCCATGTATTGCATCATGTTGCTTGTGCATTGCACCATGATTGATTGTTGTTCCATTGCTTGTGTTCTTGCCTTGGGTAGAGCCGGGAGACGAGTACGTGAACGAGGAACTTGTTGAGTATGCTAACGAGGGTCAAGCTTTTGACAACTCTGAGAACTTTGCTGGCAAGATGACCATACCCTCGATATCACTTCTGTCTTTGCTTTTCTAGTTGTTTGTTCTATCACTATGTCGCGCTACCTACCACTTGTCATATCATGCCTCCCATATTGCCATGTCAAGCCTCTAACCCACCTTCCTAGCAAACCGCTGTTTGGCTATGTTATCGCTTTTGCTCAGACCCTCTTATAGCGTTGCTAGTTGCAGGTGAAGTTGAAGTTTGTTCCATGTTGGAACATGGATATTGTTAGGATATCATTATTATCTCTTATTTACTTTAATGCATCTATATACTTGGTAAAGGGTGGAAGGCTCGGCCTTTTTCCTAGTGTTTTGTTCCACTCTTGCCGCCCTAGTTTCCATTATAACCCAACCGCGTAAGGAAACTAGGGCGGCAAGAGTGGAACAAAACACCAGGCATAAGGTCGAGCCTTCCAACCTTTACCAAGTATATAGGTGCATTAAATTAAACAAGATATAATAATGATATCCCAGCAATAATCATGTTCCAACAAGGAACAAACTCCAATCTTCACCTGCAACTCGCAACGCTATAAGAGGGGCTGAGCAAAGCGGTAACATAGCCAAACAACAGTTTGCTAGGACAAGGTGGGTTAGAGGTTTGACATGGCAATGTGGGAGGCATGATAAAGCATGTGGTAGGTATTGCGGCATAGGCATAGCAATAGAGCGAGCAATCTAGCAAGCAAAGATAGAAGTGATTTCGAGGGTATGGTCATCTCGCCTGCAAAGTTCTCCGAGTTGATGTAAGCTTGATCCTCGTAAGCGTACTCAACGGGTTCCTCGATCACGAACTCTTCTTCCGGCTCTACCCAAGGCAAGAACACAAGCAAAGGGAACCACAATCAACCACGGTGCAATGCGCAAGCAACATGATGCAAAACATGGCATGATATGCGGGATGTAATATGCAATGCATATACGTGCTCCGGAAGGAAAATATTGAACCAGGCCTCAACTTGGCAAACCAAGAGTGCCGCTAGAAAGATGAGTTGATTTCGGTCGAAATCGATATAAAGATCACCGGAATCGTATGCACGATTTGCAAATGGCAAGCAAAACAATAATGGTACAATTCTGCGATTAACAGCACGATGCCATAAAAATGCATCAAGAAAATAAGCTACTGCACTCTAACATAGCAACAAAGCACATGGCAGGGATCTACTCAAGATGCTTGACAAAAGATGAACACTAAGCTACGGCTAAATCACACAATAACAGGTTCAAACAAGCATGGCAAAAGTGCAAAAGATACCAGCTCCACAGACTTAGTGGAAATAACAACATGTCAGGATTTAACATCAGGAAGCAATGTTTACAGCAAGATAACAACATGCTACAGGATCAGATCATAGCAACACAAGGCATGGCATGAAACTACTCAAAGCATATAATAAAAGTCCCTTACTGACCATAAGCCAAAAAGGATCAGAAGATATGATGGCACCCATGTAAACATAGCAAGTTTCATTAACAGATTCAGACTTGGCAGAAAACTGGGCATGGCAAAACAGAGTTTCGTAGGCATGTTTGCGAGCTCGATGCACTCACCACAAGGCATTGCATGACAAACTAAGCATACACCCAGCAAGAAGACATGTTCAAGAAGCTAACCATGGCAAGAACAATCTCATAGCATGCATGGATCAACAACAAAAACCTTGGCAAAATTGATTAACACGTAAACAATCTGTCAGGAACATTTTATAGCAAAAGTAGAGCAAGATTGAGTTATGCTAGGGTACTCCATAAATGCAAACAAAGACATGGATGGATAGAGCACAACCATATGCTCAAATCATCCTTACTTAACATACTCAAAAGAAGCATGGATCACTCTGTAGCAACATGAATACATGGCATAAAAATAACATCAGGGAAAAGACTTAGTGAAATTCTAAGTCCCTGAAATCAGCAACATCACGAGAGCTACTTTGCATGCTTATCCTAGTCACCACATTGATCACAAAAATACAAGGAATACACCCCTGTAAATATGGCATGGCATGTCCCAAAACACATGTAGGGCTCAAGTTCATAGGAGGCACACAATAATCATGGCAAAAATGACAAATGCTCAAGATCTGCTAAGTAACAGGAACTAACACTATATAGCACTCTTGCAACATCATTTTAGGCATCAAGATGGACTCAAACAAGCATGGTGCAATGGAACAAAAAGAAGAGGACATCCTAACGAACATTTTGATATATCACACGCGCAAAACGGAGCTACGGATGATGAGATATGGCCTGATGAACATAGCTAGAAAAAATATGCAGAAAAAGACTTAGACGAAAATAGAGGTCAACCCTAGCGGATCTGGATCCAGATCTGGCATGCGGATTACGAAGTTCGCCGGAGATGCTTCGCCGGAGTTGTGGAAGGAGGGGGCCGGAGCGAGGGAGCCGGTCCGATGGGCGGCGAGGTCTCCGGCGGAGACGGGCGC
>NC_057803.1:29404725-29410709 GCF_018294505.1 Triticum aestivum
GCGGGCGGCGCGGCAGACGTGTCCGACCGTCGGGCGGACGCGTCCGGCGGCGGGGTGGAGACGACCTAGGGTTTCGCCTGCGATTTGAACGGGGAAGACCTATTTATGGATAGAGGGGGCTAGGAGAGTTCAAATGAGGTGCGGTTTTCGGGCACACGCTCGTGATCGAACGGCCGAGAGGATGGAGGGGGTTTAGATGGGTTTTGGGCCACTTTGGAGGGGTGTTGGGCTGCAACACACACGAGGCCTATACGGTTCCTCGGTTAACCGTTGGAGTAACAAACGGACTCCAAATGACACGAAACTTGACAGGCGGTCTACCGGTAGAGTACCAAGGCCGTTTGGCAAATCTCGGTCCAATCCGAGAACGTTTAACACCCGCACACGAAAAGAGGCAAATGGGGGGCGCCGGAGGACATAGGAGTGTCAGATCACAAAACGAACAACGGGGAAAATGCTCGGATGCATGAGACGAACACGTATGCGAATGCGATGCACATGATGACATGATATGATATGCATGACATGGAAAAAATGCAAAACGAAGACAAAACCCAACCACGAGGGAATATCATAACTTAGAGCCGAAAATGGCAAGAGTTGGAATACAAATATGGCAAGTTACATACGGGGCGTTACACCTACCTACCACCTATACCTTTCCCTTGGGTTCTACGGACTCAAGGGTCATCTTTATTTTAAACCCCATGGGCTAGTGCTCCTCTGAGTGTTGGTCCGAACCCGGCAACCTGTGGGCCACCTTGGGGTAACTTGAGGGCTGGTTTTACTCGTAGCTTGACCTATCCGGTGTGCCCTGAGAACGAGATACGTGCGGCTCCTATCGGGATTTGTCGGCACATCGGGCGGCTTTGCTGGTCTTGTTTTATCATTGTCGAAAAGTCTTGTAACCGGGATTCCGAGCCTAACCGGGTCTTCCCGGGAGAAGGAATATCCTTCGTTGACCGTGAGAGCTTGTGATGGGCTAAGTTGGGACACTCCTGCAGGGTATAAACTTTCGAGAGCCGTTCCCGCGGTTATGTGGCAGATGTGAATTTGTTAATATCCGATTGTAGAGAACTTGACATTTAACTTAATTAAAATGAATCAACCGCGTGTGTAGCCGTGATGGTCTCTTTTCGGTGGGGTCCGGGAAGTGAACACGGTCTTGTGTTATGCTTGAACGTAAGTAGTTTCAGGATCATTTCTTGATCATTTCTAGCTTCTCGACCGTTGTGTTGCTTCTCTTCTCGCTCTTATTTGCGTATGTTAGCCACCATATATGCTTAGTGCTTGCTGCAGCTCCACCTCACTACCTTC
Source organism: Triticum aestivum (assembly GCF_018294505.1). Lineage (NCBI taxonomy): Eukaryota > Viridiplantae > Streptophyta > Magnoliopsida > Poales > Poaceae > Triticum > Triticum aestivum. The sequence continues at coordinate 29,406,043 of NC_057803.1, forward strand.
TCCTACCCATAGGCTTAAATAGTCTTGATCTCGCGGGTGTGAGATTGCCGAGTCCTCGTGACTCACGGATACTTCCAAACAGTTGCAGGTGCCGAGGATACCAGTGCAGGTGATGCTACAGAACTCAAGTGGGAGTTCGACAAGGATCTGGGTCGTTACTACGTTTCGTTTCCTGATGTTCAGTAGTGGAGCCCAGTTGGGACGATCGGGGATCTAGCATTTGGTGTCGTCTTCCTTTATTTTTGTTTCGTAGTCGGATCTTTGATTATACTTTGGATGATGTATGAATTATTTATGTATTCTGTGAAGTGGCGATTATAAGCCAACTCTTTATCTCTTTCTTTTTCAGTACATGAGATTGTGTGAAGATTACCCTTCTTGCGACAAAACCATCATGCGGCTATGCCTCTAAATCGTGTCCCGACACATAGGAGATATAGCCGCATTGTGGGTGTTACACTGCCATACATTGCTATGCGACATCCATGGAAAAACTTGTATATGGTATTGTGGCACCATCCAACAAAGGCCTGATGGACAGGTTGAATGGAAGGAGACACCACATGAAATACCACCCATTGCTACACCCTTCAAATCCAAATCGACATCTGACTGACCAGGACCAACAGTCATAGCCAATCCAGCCTACTATGTAGAGGTTGCACATGCCATTCTTGAGAACCATGTTATATCCTTGAATAGGCAGTGCTACACATGCATTGGAGGCGTTTGGTTGAAGTCACATAACATATTCACTACTACTCCCTCCGTTGCTAAATATTTGTCTTTTTAGAGATTTCAACAAGTCACTACATACGGAGCAAAATGAGTGAATCTACACTTTAAAACATATTTATATACGTCTGTATGTGATAGTCCATTTGAAATTTCGAAAAAGACAAATATTTAGGAACGGAGTGAGTATAATCAGGGTACCCTATATCAGGTGGCGGTTTGAGTGATTGCATGATTCGTTTGCATCAGGCAAGGTTTGGTTTGCCATTTCAAGGGAGGTGGAAGGGAAGAGGAGATGTAGGGGGTTCGGCACTGCTACTCTGGATTCGTGCTGGAGGAGAATGGGCAGCGAAGGGAGATCACCCGTGTTGCTTATACATGGCTTGTGGTGGAGGAGTGGTTCCGGGATGGTCGGCAGGAGAACGGCGGAGTTGCCGCTCATTGCGGGACAACACGAGAACCTGAGGGGACAAGGTGACACAAGGAGAACCGAAGGGGGCAAAGCAAGGCGTTATTCGGTACCAGTCGATAGGAGTTGTATTGGCTTTTGTGAACGTCCATTTCTAATTACAGAGGAACTGAAACCAGGCCAGCCCAAACAAACAGAGGTAACATATTCAGAAACCAGTGTTAGCAGAAGACAACTGAAATATCACGGACTAAACACGTCGTAAGTACATCAATTGATGAGCGCTCCCAACAGACCGCCGCGTGGGTCGCTCTGCTGTCAAGGTCCCCTCGTTGCAATAACCATGATGCCAGATGGACCATGGCATGCATGGCCACATGGCGAAGGACGACGAGGGGGAGATTAGCAACGAGTAAAGCCATGTTATCACCATCATCCGCTGACATTTGCCCGGCGGATGACAGCAAGATGAAAGGAGCTGGAGGAAGGGCCTGGGGTAGCGACAACTAGGGTATTACAACATCTCCAGCACTATCCCCTAAAACAGACACACTATATGTCCTTGGGCTGTGTCCGAACGCTGTCCTTGGACTGTGTCCGAACGCTTCCGCGGACAGGATATATGAGTCGGCCATTCAACCATGTCCCTTAAATAAGCATCAGAGCCGAACAACAGAGGTGAGCCGGGCGGACTTATAGAATAAACCACATGGGGTATGAGGACATGCAACTTAACTGCGGTGGGCCAAGCGGACTCCAACGTGGTGCTCGGACTCCAGGAAGCTCCTTCAAATTTTCTTCCGGGTTGCTGGAAGATGGATATGCAGATTGATTTGGGACGTTTAGTGAATCGTACTAGAGGGTAGAAAGTGTCCGTACCGTGTCGTTCAAACCTTCACTGGCACTTTGAGGCATTGCTTTGAAGACACCCTTATACATAGAAGTAGCAGTCCGTGGGACACACACGGATTTGGGGCTCTCGAGTGCCAACACACTCTATTATACACTAAATAATTTAGTAATTCTTAAAAAGTCAAAAAAATTGAATCTTCTTGGAATCAAATATGATCGAGTATTGTATAAGAAGTTTGGCCAAGAAATGATTCCCAATGACTTCAAGGCAAAAAAGATAAATTTATGATGATAATATATCATGAATGGTATTTGTATATATCTTTTTTCGAATCTTTGACACAGGATGCAATGAAAGTCATTCTTCGGCGAATCTTTTTATACGAGTACAATACTTGATTGTGTTTGATTCCAAAAGAGATTGGAATTTTTTTGAACTTTTCTGAATTACTAAATTATTTTTTGCACATAGGGTGTGCTGGGACCTGAGAGCACCGATGTATTTCTCTTTGTGGGTCCGATTATTATAAAATCTCACTCATTGGGTGGCGTGAAGCGGTAACCAAACAACAATCCTACACCCTCGAACAAGTTTCAAAAGTTTAGGTAACTTTCCTTCACCAATTCTCTTCGCCCCTCCCCCTTAATTTCAGGGGTAGGCCCCTCCTCCCCTCTACTCGCAATCTCAATCATAGTTTGCCAACTGGCTAATTACCATTAGGTAAAACATAACCTAAACTTTTTATTAGGCGTAGCATTGATTTTGGTCGTAACCAAACTACTCCCTCTGTTCCGAATTACTTGTTGCAGGTATGGATGTATCTAGATGTATTTTAGTTCTAGATACATCCATTTCTACGACGAGTAATTTGGAACGGAGAGAGTATTTGGGTGCATGCATATGTCATCGATGGGCTCATCCCGCCGTGGTTCAGTGGTTCCAATCAATCAATCATTTTCGGCTCCGCCTTGCTCCCAAAATCCATGATTAAAATAAGGAAGCCACACTCAAGATTGATGTTTGTCCGTCGCTGGCGTGTTCTGGGGACGGTCGCGGTATCGCAGCCGGCGGCCGCATCATCAGCAATGACGTCAATCAAGCCCTCTCTGTTGCTTCGCTCCTGCAACTGCAAGCATATATGTACTGATCACTCACTCTTGTTTCTCACAACGGCTTCCCACTACCATACTGACGATCGATCGCACACTGACCACCATAGTGGTCACTCTTCGACCAGCTGGTACGTAAGCAATGGCGGCCGGAATCCAACAGCAGAACGCAGCCGAGGACATTGTGATTGCCGGCGCCGGACTGGCTGGCCTCGCCGTCGCTCTGGGACTTTCACTATGATCGATGTTGGTGCAGGGGACCCCATGAGGTCCGGTGCGTGCAGCGTAACGTGCTGCTCCAGGCGCTGGAGGAAGAGCTGCCGCCAGGCACCGTCCGCTACTCCTCCAAGATCGTCTCCATCGACGACCAGGACGGCGCCAAGATCCTCCATCTCGCCGACGACTCGACTCTCCGGGTAAAGGTGCTGATCGGTTGAGACGGGATCAACTCAGTGGTTGCGAAATGGCTTGGGCTCGCAAAGCCGTCCGAGTCCGGGCGCACGGCCACGCGGGGATACGCCAGGTACCCCGAAGGCCACGGCTTCGAGCCCAAGATCCTGCAGTTCGTCGGCGAAGGCTTCCGCGCCGGCTTGGTACCCTGGAGCGACACCGACGTCTACTGGTTCTTCACCTGGTCTCCTGCTCCTTCCCCGGATGCCAACGGCAAGGAGGACCGGAGCGCCGCGGCGATGAAGCAGTTCGTGCTGACCAAGATGAGGGGCGCCAAGGTGGGCCCCGAGGTGCTGGAGGCCGTGGAGAGGAGCGAGATGAGCGACGTGCTCGCCGCGCCGCTGCGGTTCCGCTCCCCGCTCTCGCTCCTGTTCGCCAGCATCAGCAAGGGGAACGTGTGCGTCGCCGGCGACGCGCTCCACCCGACGACGCCGGACCTGGCGCAGGGCGCGTGCACGGCGCTCGAGGACGGCGTCGTCCTCGCCCGCTGCCTCGGCGCAGGGGCGGAGCCAGAATTTGGACAGGGGGGGGGGGCGAAGAACGTATATGCCGGGTAACAGAAAAAAAAGGCACATTTTTATCAATTAATTTGCACTTTCACATATGTTTGAGCTGGAAGCAATGGACTTGAAAAAGGGAATCCAATCATTGAAAAAATAAACAGAAGAGCGACACTAGATTTCTAAATTAGAATGAACTATTTTCTTCAAAGGAAGCAAAAAATTACTAAAATTACGATAGAGCGGTGACATACCTTGATTCCTTGAAGTTGACTTTGATCTGTTGTTGTATGATACTGGTAAAGCACATACGCTGTCATTGTCTCATGGACTCTCATGGATTCAATCGCCGCGAAGTGGAGTGCCATCTGCCGGTCTTCCCTATCGAGAAGCGAGGGGCGGCGGCACAGGGCGATACGGAACCTCCAGAACGCCTAGAAGGAAATTACGAGGAGGGTAGATCGATAGGAAAGTAACTGCTCCATCTCACGGCTGATCTTTTCTGATGTCTACAACTAGCGATCAAGGTTCAAGCGGTGCTTTCCCATGTTTGGGCCTTTGGGCTAGAAAGTTACCTCGTTGGGCCATAATCAATTGAGCATTAAACGACA